>NW_017670381.1:650893-682240 GCF_001879085.1 Nicotiana attenuata | reverse complement strand
TTAGTTTGGTTTTAGGTAGGTAGGTACTTGTTCTTCTAGTAATTACTACTCTTACAATTTAGTTGTGTGTGTGTGTGTGGGGGGGGGGGGGGTTGATCTGTGGTGGGATTTAATTCATGAAAAGCACCAACTAAGTGCTAGTTCAGTACTAAAATGCTAGAATGACCAGTGTCCTTTTAGAACGGTGCAGCAAGCTTACAAGTCCATCATAGCATCTATATCATTTAAATTTTCAGATTACACAAAAAAGCTAATGATGGTAAATATTTGGGCTTCAAACGCGTAGTGCTTCATTTCTTTCTTCAGAGCAGTTATGCATCCTTTCTTTCCATACTTTCCACAAGATGCACTTTCTTATTCCAAATGTCTCTAACTTGTCTTTGTAGTATCCTTCCTTTCCAGCTTCTGAGATTATTGTTCAATGAGTTAGGCACCCACTGTACTCCAAACAAGATTTAGAAATATGTTTCAAATCTGCCTGACTTCAGTGCTTTGCAGAAAGTTTAGATCCTCACCCTCCTTCGCATACATGTAACATCTGCTGCAGTCAATCTGAGGTATGTTGACTGCATTGTGATTCAGCCAAAGCGTGCCACTTTTAGAGGTGCATTGCTCTTCCTAGCCCATTTTCTGTTGCTACTGTCAGGTTTGACATTATGCTGTGGCATGATGCACTGTAAAACTGCACCTACTCTACTTTCTTATTAGTGATTCTGCTGGTTCAACATTAGCCCCTCCAATTTTCCAAGAAGTTGAGCCAATCTGTCTGCCTTTCGGTCCTGGCAGTTTTTTTGTTGCAGATATTTTCTGTTTTATATTGAGCTGGGGTGGCTTTAGCTGGTGAAAGTCAGGAGATTCACAAAGAATATTATATACTTACGATTGTAAGTGTCATGTTAGTCGAGAGAACGATAATGTTCTGTTACCTGCAAAAAAAGTTTAAGAATATTCTGTAGATTTTATGAACAATTATGCCATTATTGAGAGCCCTGAGAATTAGGGAACCTTGTTCATGTAAATCAAAACTCCAATTAGGAGCCCTCTTATGTTAACAAAGCCATTTCAAAAGAGTTTTCGTTCTCTTTTTTCTCTTTTCATCAGCAAAATGATAACTCTTTTTCACCATCCTTTTACACCTTTTCTTGCCCAAAATTTCTGTTTACTATTTTCCTGTAAATATTACTTTAACTTTTCAGGTCCTTAGCATATATTCTTCTTTTATCAATATTTTGATTTCATTGGAACCTTCGCCATCGAGTGGTGTCTCATTCAAGTTAGCTCCCTGGATGAATATTATTGTTTGGTGTGAAGACTACTATGTGGGAGCACTACATTAAAAATTTAAAATAACTGCTGCCTCTTTTGGAATTTTTGGAACTACGTACAGCTTAAGCCGTTAAGCAGATTGTTTAATGCATAATTTGCATGTGTTTGGGCTATATTGCTGGATGAAGTCCAAGTTAGGCTTAAGACTGAGTTAGATCATATATACATGTTTAAGGACCAGCTGTTATCTAGTCTTGCATCTGATTTTATAACTTAACACTAATTTAGTTTTCATTTGGGTTGTCAGAATTTAAACCAATTACGAAGGAAATATGCAAGCTTCCATCGTTCTTCTCCGCAGCCCTTTTTAAGAAGATTGATGTTGACAGCACTGGCGTCGTAACCAGGTACATGATTTCCATCTTTATGAGCATCAAGATGCTTCATCTACTTTCTGGATATTTCCTGAGGTCTGTGTGCCCCTTGTGATGAAAAGTTGATAACCTTTGGAACCTGAAATATGCTGTTTTATTTGATAGATTAATCACTTTTGTATTGTTGAATATGTCCACTTCATATTTCTCTCTTGTTTACTCTATATAGTCTTGATGATTACTTTTGGAACTCTGAATTGTATCTGTCATGAATGAGCGATTTGTCTTTAAATTCTATAAAGATGTGCATATTTAGATGTTTGAATTGTATTTGAACTGAAAGGCATACGCTGTTCTCAGGGAGAATTCAGGCTAGCTTTTAGACTAGTATATGTGAAGTTGGAACCTATACTCAGTGGAGGGTCTGTCAGAGGAGATGAGGAGATAGGAGGATCTTTACCATTCTTTATTCTTTCAATATTCCCAGTTAGACAGCTTATTTTTTTCCGCTTCTGTGACTAATCGGAACCAATATCACTGCTTTACGCTCAAACAGTTGAATGACCACAGTCCAGCATCTTCCGTGCATAGATATAGATTTATTGCTTGTACCTGGTCCAGCTTCGCAACCCTTTGGGATATCTTCTCTTTTTTCGGTCTGTGTAATTTTTTTCCTATGTCACTTTCATGGCGTGTTATGTTCGTAATTAGTGAATATTTAAGAGAAAAAAAGAAAAGAAGCCATGAAATGAAACCAAAATGTAGGAGAGTATTGCGCAATGTGCCTGAGGTTTTTGTTAATTGATGTGAAATATTTCTGAAGTGCTTGAGGAGTGTGTATTCAAATGCTATTTGCTTCACATGGCTGCAGGGATGCTTTTGTTGATTATTGGATCAACGGCAACATGTTAACAAAAGATATAGCAACTCAAATGTACACAATCTTGAAGCAGCCAGACCTTAGATACCTCGCGCAGGTGCTTTCTCTAGTTCCCGTTGATGTTTAAGTTGCTATCTGATTTATTCACAGTGTAGTTCCAGTCTCATACCTCAAAAGATCAAATGACTTTGTTCTGATTTTATGACTGTCTGAACACGATCTTTCTTTTAAAGCGTGCTAGGGTTTTGTGGATTACTAGATATCTTCTTCCTCCTATGAAATTAATCAACTTGATTGCAGGATGACTTCAAACCCATTCTTCGGGAACTCTTGGCAACACATCCAGGGTTGGAGTTTTTACAGAGCACACCTGAATTTCAAGAACGTTATGGTACCTTCTCGGTCACATGCTGCATTGTTTTTATATGATTTACTTCACTCATAATTTGCACGTGGTCTTTTTGGCCTTCAAATTTATAATGTCTCCTAAATGTGTAATACTACTCTCAGAAGCTCTGAATAACGATAGTTATGGTCGGTGCTTAATTAGTTGAGGGTGACTTCGGGATCAAGAACTGGATCAGTTGAACTTGATTTGACTGTTTGTGTATCATGCTTCCCTGGATGAAAAGGAAGGTGATGAAAGATATAAGGTTTCCTTTTTCTCTTTGAAATTCATAATGGTGGTGTCTGGTCCATCTTGCATGTATCTCGGCCATTCCACCGGGTACTGCTACCACTCACCAACATAGGTACTGAAAGGCTTAGGTAAATGGAAAGAAATTACCTTGTGTTTTTGCCTCAACTGCGAGGTACCCTGGTCTCTTATCCTTGACATATTGGCGAACGAGGGGTGGGGTTCTACTACTTTTCTTTAGCACTGATAAAACTGCTTTTGGCAGATTCATTTATATTTCTCTTGTTTTCCAAATGTTTCTATCTGTGTACTCTTGTTTCTGATGCCTCTATCTTTTTATGTCATTTGTTGCTTACATCATAAACAAATTTTGAGATGGGTAGCACTTACAACATAGTTGCTTGAGCTGGAAAAGCTGGTTATTGTCGAAGACGTACTTAGAAGTTGTTTATGATAATTCCTTTTCAATATAAGTATTCTATAATATCCTCCATTAATGTTTCCATTAAAGTCCTTGAGGTTTCCTATACTTGCTCCCACTAAAAGAGTCCTCTTCCAATTAAATGTAGCTAACCTTTTCTGCCTTCACTTTTCTCTCTGGAGCGTCTTACTGTACGAGTAGGACTGGAATAGATGGTCTATTTCCATTGCAGGATTGGTCCTCTGTTCACTTGATTGTAGTGAAAGAGGTTCATATTACTGCAGTGTCTTAACAGTTAATTTTTTTTCTTGCATTTGCCAGCTGAAACTGTAGTCTACAGAATATTTTACTACGTGAATCGATCGGGTAATGGTCGTCTTACCCTCAGGGAGCTGAGGCGTTCTGACCTTATTGCTGCAATGCAGCATGCAGATGAAGAAGATGATATCAATAAGGTCCTAAGGTATATATGCTTAATATTTGTTTGTGGGAAGTTTAAGAGATTCAGTTTACATCATTTCATATTATCCATTCAATATAGTTCCACCTTGTAATTATCCTAATGTCTTTGCCACTTATAATTACAAGCATGTTTATGAGACACAGTGGCTGTAGGAAATCATACTTCATAGGATGTGTCAAAAAAAGATATACCAAAAAAGCATTATCTGTCACTAATATAGCAAATTTCTTTTAGCCCACAAGGTTTTGGTCTACTGGTGAGAGCGGCAACACGTGATGTATAGGTTAGGCGCGTGTCACAGGTTCGAGCCGTGTCCGAGATAAAAGTCTGGTATTTAATGGGTAGACGGGGGTACTCATTATCCAACGAGCTTTGAACCATGCTCCACTGGCACTCGGGATATCTTGGTTATAAAAGAAAAATAGCAAAGTGCTATTTTGAAAAATGGGCACTAGAAAACTACATCAACTATGTTTTTGTAGATTTCTTTTAAATTATTGGATTTTTGCAGCAACTGAGGCTGATATTGTATGCATTCATTTATCTTCTGGAATTTGACACACTAAAAGTACACGCTGATATTTGATTCATTCAAGTTTGACATTCTTCTCAATGTAAGTTCTTGAGCACTCTATTTTGCTACAGGTACTTCTCATACGAACACTTTTACGTGATATATTGCAAGTTCTGGGAGCTTGACACCGATCATGATTTTCTCATTGATAAAGAGAACCTCATTCGATACGGCAACCATGCCCTTACATACAGGATTGTTGATAGAATATTTTCTCAGGTCTGAGTGTTCCATGTGCTCTTTGGCTTTTGCAGTTTTATCTTGCCTTTTATTAGTTTTTAATTGGTGTATTATTAAGAATGCTTGCTTATCACTTCTTAAGGAGTTTATGATTTAATTTGCTATCAGGTTCCAAGGAAGTTCACCAGTAAAGTTGAAGGGAAGATGGGTTACGAAGATTTTGTTTACTTTATATTGTCAGAGGAGGATAAATCATCAGAGCCTAGTCTTGAATACTGGTAAGTTTCAGAAGTGACATTTATCTTTCTTGCAGTCCTTGCATATTTGTGTACTTTTAGTGTGACTCAAGAGTTTGGTTTCTGCTGGGTGGAGATTATGTTACTGAAGAAGATTCTTTATGCAAAAGCGAATTGTTTCCCTTCTGAATTATGCTCACTAATTCATTGTGAGTGAAAGAGAAGACAAGATGCTGGTGGAAAGTTACTTAAAAAGAAAATTTTCCCTAGTATATACAACTGGCCGTTATTTGGCATTGGGAAACACATGAAGGGCAGAAGGGGTTAGGTGATGGATATTTTAATGCCTAACAATAGTCTATTTGAATGACTAAGATATCATGAAGGTTCATAAGATTTTCCTTGCAAATTGCATGCGTGTGGTCTATTATTTGTTTATTTAGATTCTGAGATGCAGCGAATGATCCTTATAGTGCGCAAGACTGGACTATAATTGAAGCACCTTTATGGAGCCGATTGTGTTATAACTTGCATATGACAATCCAATCAATTTTTGTTATCTTTACCCCCCCCCCCCCCCCCCCCCCAAAAAAAAAAAGAAAAAAGAGAAAGAAAAACTAATATAAATGGAAAATACTAGTGGGGATCTAAAGTTTTGCTAATATTGAGACATGGAACAATGTTTTATGAATTTTTTTGCTATTTATGATGTTTAAAAAGTAGTAATTTCTCTATAATAGAATTTTCTTTCCGGTTCAATAATGTATATAATATCACGAAATTATCTACTTTTTTATATTTTTCCCGTCTAAAAAATAAGAGGTACTCCCTCCGTCCCAATTTATGTGGCATACTTCCTTTTTTAGTTTGTCCCAAAAAGAATGACACCTTTATATATACCCATCAAAGAAAAAATTCCCGTCAAAAAAGAATGACACCTTTATATATTTGAAAACAATTTTGACCTTATCCTTTCTATTTTACCCTTCATAAGATGATTTATATCCCCACAATTGTCCATGGCTTGTTCAAGACCACAAGTTTCAAAAATTTTCCTTTCTCTCCTAAACTCGTGTCCAGTCAAATCCGCCACATAATTTGGGACGGAGGGAGTGTTTTATTTCTTTGATATTATATACATTAATGAACCGGAGAGTAGCAGTGTAGCACTGAGAACTTTGAAGCATAACATTTGATTATCAAGTAGGACATTCTATTTGTGGTTCACACTAAAGGCATTGGTGCACGCTCTCTTGTTTGTTCATTGTTGGCGAAACAATATGAATTGGTTGAATGCACTGTAGTCAAATCGCTGGTTCTGTGCTTACTAAATTTTAGGCATTTCTTTGTACAAGTATTCCTACCATCAGGCAAAGGCTGTTTAGTGGAGAGTGTGGCAGTAGCCTTGGTACTTTTTTTTGTTGCTTTTTTCGTTTCAACCAAGATGTGTGTTAGGCTGAGTAAAGTTGTTACAGATCGGTCAGTTAACTCCAGTGAATTAGTTTTTGTAAGCGTATTGTTTTATGAGATGGACACGTACACAGTTGACACTGCATTGTTTTCTTTCTCATTTTCTTTTTGGATCAGGTTCAAATGCATAGATATGGATGGAAATGGGGTTATAACTAGGAATGAAATGCAATTCTTCTATGAGGAGCAGTTACATAGAATGGAATGCATGGCCCAAGAGCCAGTGCTTTTTGAGGATATTTTGTGTCAGATAGTTGACATGATTAGTCCAGAGGTAATTTAGAACTTGTCGCATTTCCTATTGTTTGTTATCTTGTGTCCTTTTAAGGTTTTAGTTATTGTACCATAATCATCTGTTCTTGAAGATCACTTATAATGATCGACCATTTTTCATACCCAAGTTAAATATGTTGAGTAAGATTTCTCTTTAGTTTTCTCTTTTGGATGTGGTAGTTAGTTAGAGGTTCTTTTAATTTTGTTGAGATATATGTTGTGATTATGATTTGTTAGGATTAAGGCTTTGTCTTGTTGATACGCTCACTTTAGTTCTGGGTGTTTAGTATGTGCTTTCTAGTTTGCTTAGAGAAATTGTATGTTTAGAAATGTGGAGAATCAAACTCTCTAGTATTAGGGCACCCTGAATTGGTTTTAAAAGACAAACTATTGACTGTTGGAACCGAATGAGGTCCATATAGAGCAGAAAGAATTTTGAGGATTCATATAGCCAACTCCAACTAGTTGAAACTAAGGCATAGTTATTGTTGCATCCGGATGTATGTTGTATTTTTAAAAAAATAATGAGATGTATGTTGTTCTTACTTGAACTTATTACGTTGTTTGACTAGGTGCATTTACGTGATAGAGACCTGTAGTTTGTATCATCTGTTTTTCTAACCTGAGTACGATAATGTGTGTAATTAAAGTTTGTTTCTTGCAGAATGAAAGCTATTTTACATTACGTGATTTGAAGGGGAGCAAGCTCTCTGGTAGTGTTTTTAACATACTCTTTAACCTCAATAAGTTCATGGCATTTGAAACCCGTGATCCCTTCCTAATTCGTCAGGTAATTAAAAGGATAATGTATGGTTGATAATGCAGTTCTGTGTTGTTTGGTCGTTGTTACCAGTGCTTGACATGAGTTTCTTCTTGTTGCCAGGAGCGTGAGAACCCAAATCTGACTGAATGGGATCGCTTCGCACACAGGGAATATATTAGGCTGTCAATGGAGGAAGATGCAGAAGATGCCTCCAATGGAAGTGCAGATGTCTGGGATGAATCACTCGAGGCTCCCTTCTGAGTTCTAGTCTTGAGATAGAATGGTATGGATAATGCAGTTACATAGATCATTTAAGCCTGCATCTACATAAATCAATAATTCTGCCAACCATGATTTCTTCGCATGCCATCTCGCTGGTGTTTGACGCTGTAAAACATTATGTCCATTCTTGACGCATAATATCTGGAAGAAAGTCTAATTGTTGACTAGAATCAACTTCTCACTGACAATTACCTGGGGAGAGACTTTCTTAACAGATATACAACCATTGCTATATATGCACATTAGTTGGGTTGCATATAATGTTAAAGCAAAGCTGTTATCCAAGGATGTGCCGTACCTTGGAACTTAACGTACATGCATTTACTAAATTACTTGAATATAGGAGAAAAATACATACCCCTTAACGAGCATCAATATCAGATGTAGTAATTCATGAAAAAGATTGATTATCACACCAAGTTATTGCAAATCCACTTTTAAAAGATTTTAGGTGGCAAAGTCATGTAAAATATCCACAGTGTCTTGATTTTAAGTCAAGACAGAGCATATCTTTTTCATGTCATATATGTGGCTGTAGATATTTTACGTCTTTGGCCCCCTCCTGCTTGTAGTGTATTACCACCTTTTCTTATTTGATGTGTTGAGCTGTAGTTGGCAAATGGACAAGGTAGGCATTATGTGGATATATTGCTTCCCCATTTTTCAAGCGGCCTGACCTCATGTTCTTAAAAGCTGCGTTCTTTCTCCAGCCAGGTGTGCCTATAGAAATCTTATTTCAAGCTGGCTATTGAGTCACAAAGAGCTAATTTGCACGGGAACAGTCAAGTGGGACGAGCTTATCCGTGTGTTTCATCAAAGATGTTTTTAAGAGATTAGCCAGGGAGGAATGTTTTGTTTGATCTGCACAGAGCATGCTCTCATGAATTATAAGGACATGCTAGTGTGGGATCTTCTGACTCGAAATATCAAGGGCTTTGCAAGTGCGCGATTGGTGATAGATGATTAATCCAAAACTAGATGCTGATAGTTCAGACCTTCTCGCACTTGTTCTCTCTTTAGCTGTAAGAAGTCAATATTCTTAATTATTTGTTCTGGTGCCGATTTTTGGTGGTTGCAAATACAGAAGTTTTTCAAGAGGTTTAGTATGGCGAGTCCCACAGTCCATGTGATCCGCTTTATTCTTTTGTGGATTAGACTCCTTTAGTGGCATGTGAATCTTGGTAGTTCTGTATTGACTGTGTAATGATATGGCTTCTCTATTCCCGTCTGTCTTTCTAGTTTCTAGTCCGATGTTGATGTCGAGTATATAACTTTTGTTGGCTAATCTTACTGGCGTCTTAACGAGGCTGAAGTAAATTTTGAAGTATTATTGTAATTCCTGTAGTTGGGTAGGGATACCAAACGGGAAGATTGAATTAAATCCGGATGGTTTACAGCGCTGAAGCGATGAACAAGTTGCTTATTCAATGCGTTCAACTCGACTCAAGTTGGCTCATTGGGTTTAAAATGGGTGCTTCCATTTGAGCAATTCAATGCGTTCAACTCAAAATCATTTTCATTTGTTTGTTTATTCTTTTATAATTTGTTTGATTGCAAATCAAACTAACAAAAGCTTTCTCTTTAGCTTATCATGACAACATCTAACCAATCAAATTTAAGAAAAGCGTTTTCCCATTGTTATGTAACAATGGATTTGTCTGTAAAATGTTTACATAGTGTAGTCAAATGTATAATTTGAGAAAACCTTCGTGGAAAATTTTCAGCAGATTTACAATATTTAAACGAAGAGAAAATTCCCTACATAGAAGAGAGAAGAGATTTATGCTATTGGTTTAGCCGCTACTAAGTTTTTTAAGCTTGCTAATTAAGCTTCACGCTAACTTTCCTAAATCCTAGTCACATGTCAATAGAGGCGAAGTCAAATTTTTCAAGCTTATAAGTTTGAGATTTTAATCGTTTTACCGTGTTCTAAATTAATAATTTTTACATATTCAGCAGATATTTTAAGATAGATAGAAAGAACCAAAGCTACTTGGTTCGGCCGAACTGCTTCTAGCACTCTAGCTCCGCCCTTGCATGTCAAGAGGTGAAATGCTAAGTCTTGCTCCATAACAGTCAGACTTTACTTAATTAAGATTTAATTAACTTGAACTACTTTAATTGAAGTTCAGTTAACTTTTATGTGGAAAAAGGAAAAGAAATGGTAACTTTATCTTCATTAGGTGAAAATTTCTTTACACTGTCTTAAATCCTTGCAAAAATGGCAAGAGCCCAATAAAACGTACTAATCACAGAGCTCAAAAATATCAACGCATAAGACCTTAGTACTGAAGTCAAACAAACAGCGTAAACTCACCGTTATTTCAAAAACCCTACTTCGCCGGCGCAATCATCTCGGCAACAGGTCGGAAACAGTGCCAGTTCTCGTCGCCGGTTAACAATATGAAAGTCGTGGCTTTAGTCAGTGGCGGCAAAGACAGTTGCTTTGCCATGATGAAATGCATTCAATATGGTCACGAGGTCCTCAATCTTTCTCACTCTCTTTACCTAGGTGTTTGTTAAAATTTACATGCTTTTTTTAATTTTTATTATTATTATTATTATTATTGTGGTAATTTTTCAGATTGTTGCGTTGGCTAATTTGATTCCCGCGGATGACGCAACCGATGAGCTTGATAGTTACATGTATCAAACTGTGAGCTTCTGTTTCTTCTTCTCTTTGTTACATAGTGATAATGTGGTTAGCTTTGTAATTCCCAGTCAATCAACAAGTTCTATTACTCCCTCCTTCCCAATTTATGTGATGTTGTCTGACTGAGCACAACTTTTACTCCTATGTGTTTGTTCGACTGAGCACATAGTTTAAGAAAGAAAGTCTGACTTTTGAAACTTGTGGCTCTCATTAAGGGTAAATGTAAAGTTTATAATTGAATTATTTCTTAATACAAAAAAGTGTTTCTTTTTGGGTATAAGTTAAGAAGGAAAGTAATATTCCCTCCGTCCCAATTTATGTGGCGGTGTTTGACTCGGCACAAAGTTTAAGTTAGAAAGAAAGACTTTTTAAACTTGTGGTAAAACAAACCATATACGTTTGAGGCTATAAATCAATCTCATTAAAGGTAGAATGGGAAGTGTAAAGTTAAATTGTTTCTAAATGGGGAAAAGTTTCATTCTTTTTGAATAATCTAAAAAAGAAAAGAGTATTACATAAATCGGGATGGAGGGAGTACTTGAAGTCCACCATATGAATTCTCTCTATGCATAATATAGAGAGGATTTCTCATAGCTTGATTGTTTTTATTGAAGATGTGTTGAAGTAGAGAAATTCGTTTTATATGTATGCGAAAATGGCACTGACGCTTAAGGGAAACAGCCTTAACTTACAAAATTCAATCTGATTATAGCTTTATAAACCATATATTTGGATCTTTTGGGTAGTTATAGGCTGCTAATTTCTTAAAGTGGTTGAATTTTGTTTTCCTTTGCTTTCTTTCTTTCTTCTTTTTTACTTGTGATTGGTGGAGATCTCCTTTGTTGCTTCGAGATTCTAATTAAAAAAGCAGTAACTTTTTCTACTTAATTTTTATCAAAAGAAAATATCTTGACACGGATGGAATACCTGTGAGAGCAGCAATGCTTTGAATGTTGGGACCGTAAGGCCAACACTTACACGAGAGAAATGCCGTAGAAGTTCGGATATTAAGACGGATACGCGGTTATATAAGATGCAAGAAGTATATAATCACATCTCATAGAGAGTACAAGGGGTACGACCTAGGGAATAATATGATGATTAAAGATGCAGCGGTTAGTAGGTGCGACAACATGATGATTAAATGTGCTAAAAAGAATGATATAGACTTAAAATCACACGGAGGTAAGTTGTTTCGAAGGACCTAATGTCTCTGAGAGTCAGTATATGACTTAGCTAGAAACAGAATGCAGTCTAAGCCATTTATCCATATGGGGGATCCAATAGTTGGGACTAAAAATTAGTTGATGTTACACTTACATTATGTTTTGTGTTTGTTAGTATTCCTTTTATTATAGTTAGACGTTTATGTGCTTATACGGATAAATATGAGACTTAGAGAATCCATAATTTGCGTAAAAGACACATTATTTAGTATTGGTACAGTAGAGACCTGAATACAGCTAAGGGAATACAGAGGATTCACCTGGCCAAAGCCGAGCTAATTTCAGATTGAGGTATAGTCAATTGATTGTTTAGATTGCAGGAGAAGTTATATATATATAATGAGTATGGTTGATCCCCTTCCTAATATATCCTATTGTATTTGAGGATATTTCTTCTCTTTTTTTAACAAATTAATAGAATTGTGATTATAAGTTTTGTTAAATAAGAATGAAATTGGATATTCTTCTCCTCTCCTTGATACCATTTCATTTAGAATGTTTGCCAACTTTATCTGCAGGTTGGGCACCAGATAGTTGTTAGCTATGCAAAATGCATGGGACTCCCATTATTCCGGAGGCGAATTCAAGGATCCACAAGGCAAGCCCTTTTGCAAGAAGTCTTTTTTTGCAACCAACTGCCTAATTTTGAAAAATCTATTACTTGGGTATACTTATAAACTATGTTGCTCCGACTCTACGAAAATATCGTCGGATCCTCCGAAAGTAGTGTATTTTTGGAGGATCCGACACGGGTGCGGCAGCATTTTGGAAAGTCCGCGCAACATAGCTTATAAGAACTGGACAGTTGAAGTTTATTTCTTGTCAAAAGAATGGAGATGTGAAATTATCTTAGTTTTGGTTTGCTTTATTCTATTTAAAAAGGCAGATAGAATGGACAAATAATTGTTTCTCTAATACTGCTGCCTGAATAATCTCTGTAAGCTGTTAGCAATGTAATTGTTAACTTGAACAAGACATAGATGTTAAAAGAAGCTAACATACCTACAGCTTAATATTTATTTGTAACTTTTCTAGTTTGATTTTACAGGCATCATGACCTAAGTTACAGCATGACTCCTGGTGATGAAGTTGAAGATATGTTTATATTGTTGAATGAGGTAAAAAGACAGATACCTTCTGTTGATGCAGTATCTTCTGGTGCAATTGCATCTGACTACCAGAGATTACGAGTGGAAAGTGTATGTTCAAGGTTAGGGCTTGTTTCTTTGGCATACCTATGGAAGCAAGATCAATCATTTCTTCTTCAGGAAATGGTAAATATGTGATAGATCTAGAAATATAGAAATTAATCATTGCAGTTCCAAGTTTGAGCTGAAGTTCTCTTCTTTTCTTTTTGTTTCCCCAACCCCGGCAGATAAGAAGTGGAATTATTGCAATATTAGTGAAGGTAGGGATCTCTAAGCTCTTTCTATTTGAGATTTCTCATGTAATTATTATACTTCTGGGGGTTTGTGATTGCTTTTTTTGGGATGGAGTTCTCTCTGTCACTCTACCTTTTTCTTGAGAAACAGAGGAATCAGTGGATGGCTTGAGATTTGAGGGAACCGCCTACATTTGGAATTGACAGTGCCATCAAAATGTCATTTATATAGAACGAGAAACTATGGAGACTTTTTCTTGTTAACCAAACTGATTTAGCTTAAAGTTCTATTGTAGGAGAATGAGTAGAAGAAAACTCCTTCATCAAAAAGAAAACTCCTACTTTTTCATGAAATTAATATCTATAGGAGAAAGAAACCAAAGATTTTTGACTTTCTTCAGTAGAAGCTGAGTAAGCTGCTGTTACACCCGTTGCTAGCTGA
Source organism: Nicotiana attenuata (assembly GCF_001879085.1). Taxonomy (NCBI): domain Eukaryota; kingdom Viridiplantae; phylum Streptophyta; class Magnoliopsida; order Solanales; family Solanaceae; genus Nicotiana; species Nicotiana attenuata. The sequence continues at coordinate 668,719 of NW_017670381.1, read as the reverse complement.
AGTTGCATTTTGACTCGCTTATAAAAGTTTATCTTGTTCTTTCGAGAGTTTTCTTGACAAGGTACACGACCAAGTCAGTGCATGTATATGAGAAACGCATATACATTTATCTTGAGCTATGCACAAAAATATCACCTCTAAAACCTGAAATTCAACTTTTCCCCCCTTTCTTACAAACAGATGTGCAATAAATCCATTTTCTTTGCTCCAGAATCTTAGCTAGAAACTGGAGATACTAATTCTTTGAATTTCGATTATTTCCAGAACTGAGACTTTTTATGTTTCTATTATATTCCAATTCAGAATATGATATTTGACATTCGCTGAGCATAGAAATATAATTTAAGAAAGCATTCATCTTTCAGAAGTGTCAGATCTCTGCGAAATCGATTGGTTTACATGCTCATAACTCCATATTAGATATAAAAACAAAATTAATGATCTTTTCAGTGACAGAGATGACAAAGCCAAAAAGTTCTTTTCAGCTGTAGAGCATTGTGTGTGGCGCAAGTGGCTGCTTGCTATTGTTTAAGTGTTCTCTTCCTTATATATGCACCTCAGGATAGACGTTTCTCTCAACTTCTTGTAAATTGGATGAGAAGTGATGCTTTTTCTCTTTGTTTAGTTGCTGTACTTTTTAATCTTTTAGGTTGCTGCTATTGGATTGGACCCCTCAAAACACTTGGGAAAAGAGCTAGTATATCTGGAGTCCCATCTCCACAAGCTAAAAGAGTATGATTCAGTTAGCAAAAATTTGGGCATTTTTTAATTCAATTTTTCCTCATTTTATGTCTGTTTTTGGCAGGTTATATGGAATAAATGTCTGTGGTGAAGGTGGAGAGTATGAATCATTAACCCTTGATTGCCCTCTGTTTAAAGCAAGTCTCTCTCTCTCTCTCTCTCTCTCTCTCTCTCTCTCTCTCTCTCTCTCTCTCTCTCTCTCTCTCTCTCTCTCTCTCTCTCNTGTGTATGTAGGACTTGTTGATACCCAATTTTTCCCTATATATTTTTTCAATATGCAAAATACCTTCAAAATAGCATATATGTGCATATGTAAGCATGTCCAAGTGTTTTATTATTTTTCATCTATTGGATTTCCATGTTTATGCCAAAACATGGCTAAGGTAATTTTTACATATTTTTATAATCACATTAAGTATTTTTCAAAGCTAAAGTGCACATATTTGCAATATTAGCCCTTTTAAGGTTTAATTAGGTTTTACATGCATAAAATTGGATCATGTATTTTTAAATTACTAATTATGTACTTTCAATCATTTTAGCATTTTTAAATTATTTTTAGAAATTATCTACTATTTTCTACAAATTAAATGGGAAAATGGCTATTTAACTTATAGCCAAAATTGGGTTTCCAATCTAACCTAAATCAAATAGACCCCAACCCAATTGGAAAACCCACCGGACCCAAGCCCAAACCCAAGCCATACCCGACCCACCTACTCCATTCAATCGTGACCGTTGATCATTTAGATCAACGGTCCCCATTCCCCATTCCAAAATTAAACCAAAACGACCCCCCCCCCAAACCCTGTCATTCTTCACTCAACCAGCTCTCATCTCTCTCTCTCTCTCTCTCTCTCTCTCTCTCTCTCTCTCTCTCTCTCTCTGGGTGGTCCTAGGCAGGAAGCATATGGTTGCACTATATGATCTCAAAAAGAAAGCTAGCTTTATTACTAATTCCGTGATATAGTATTACCAGTGCTTTGGGGAACATTCTACTCCCTCTGTTCCATGATTTTTGTATAGGTTTCATTTCATAAGTCAAATTGAATAATGATAGTGCGATTGTACATAATTTATGCATCTAGTTATGTATCTTTTGTGGGGATTTATTATTCATTTTATTTTTTGGTGGGCGAAATTGCGTTGCGCAGTCCAAGAAAAAGCTGAGCAAAGCTCAATTTGAACTTCAAAAGTCAAGTGAAGTAAAAATGAAATGACAGAGAGTCGGAGAATATAGATCTAGTGTTTAAATGTTACGTCCCTTTTCTTGCTTTATCACGTCTTATTTTTTTTACTCTCGCAGAATGCGCGGATTGTGCTGGATGAATTTCAAATCGTCTTGCATTCTTCAGATGCCATAGCCCCTGTTGGCATCGTCCATCCCCTGGCATTCCACCTCGAAAGGAAGGTAGAGTCAATATCTTCAAATGCCATTGATGAAGGCAGCAATGTCTTCCAGGAGAACGTGGATAAAGTATTTGAAGTGCATGGAGATGCCCAACAAGAAGGCGAAGCTGGTGGCGGATTTGTTGCTGTAAGCTCTAAGCGACCAGATGTCAGTAAGGAGGAGCTCAAATTTTCAAAAACAAAGAAGGATGATATCTTTTCTATTTCTTGCTGGCTCCAAGATTCGTGTAAAAATTCAGCAGGTAAAAACATCGAGTTATGGTAGAAGGTTAATGTTGTAGGTGGATCTTATCTGGTATTGTGCTATACGTTGAATTCTCTCTCTGATCTAGTTCCTCTCATATCTCCTCTGTATCTTTTTAGTTTCCAATGCATTTAGCCTTGTGATTGCCAGATTTGCGGGAGGATCTGGAGGTTGTTTTAATGAGAATTGAAGCTCTGCTCGTGGAAAATGGTTGCTCTTGGGAAAATGTACTGTATATCCATCTTTATATTGCCGATATGGATGAGTTTGCAGTGGCAAATGAAACCTATGTCAGATATATTACTCAGGATAAGTGTCGTTTTGGCGTACCATCACGGTCTACCATTGAGCTCCCTCTATTGCTAGTTGGTTTAGGGAGGGCATATATTGAAGTTTTAGTGGCAAATGATCCTACTAAAAAGGTCTTGCATGTACAAAGCATTTCTTGCTGGGCCCCTAGTTGTATTGGTCCATACAGCCAGGTACTGATCTTTCAGATACTATACCATTCATGTCATTCCTGGGCAACACGGTTATCGTTTTAAATCCGCCTTGCTTCTTACTTTGATATAAAGCATATAGTTAACTACATATCTCTAGTTTCAATTGCTATCAGGACTCAGGAGAATTGTCATATTGGAAATTTGCTTCTGATTCATTTACCATATCGTTATGTTGCAGGCTACATTGCACAATGACATACTACACATGGCAGGACAGCTGGGGCTTGATCCAGCCACAATGGTGCTCTGTGAAGGAGGTCCAGTTGCTGAACTTGAACAGGCACTGGAAAACAGTGAAGCAGTGGCTAGATGCTTTAATTGTTCAATATCTACATCAGCCTTAGTCTTTGTCATATATTGTTCAGCAGCCATGGAAACGTCCGAAAGAGTTGTTGTTCAGAACAAGACAGAAGCACTTCTTAATCTAATGAAGTCGCTCCATGCTGAGGGCGCAAAGAAGACCAGAGTCCTAAATCCAATTTTCCTATATATTCTTGTTCCTGATCTGCCAAAAAGGTAATTTGTGTTTGGGGTGCTCCCTTGACCATAGTATAAAATGACACTCTAATGTTTGCGCTTCCAAGAACTGTGATGCGGATAGTTAGCTGTAAAGTTGTCGGGTATCTGCTATAGTTGTTTTATTTCCCTCTGCATTTGTGCTTCTTGTTATGGCTTATGTTGTTTTTCTTCCCGTCAGTATGACATGAGAACAAAATGACCTGTTATTTATCTGTGTTTCTCGTCAAACATTTTATTGAATACAGTTCCTCTATGTAGAGCACTGGTTGAAGTGAAGCCCATGCTTTACACTGGGGAGTATATGTCGGCTCCAAGTGACCATGCCATGCAGTATCAATCCACTGGACAAGGTTATTGGGGCTTTGAGTATGAAACGTGGCATGACGTTTGCCTTCAGAAATGTATTGCTTATGGGAAAGTATGCACAGCAATTCTTTCAGTTACTGAAGAGCTTGCAGCAAAAATCTGCTCCCTGGCCAATGTTGCAGGTCATGCCAGTGTCAAGTCCAAAGGTCCTGTTGAAAAGGAACAAGTCATAATGATCGCAAGATTTTGTATTTATCGTCTTGATAGAGTCCTTTTGGAGAATAATTTCTCTTGGGACGACGTAATGGTAAGTTTCTTTCCCCGACCCAACATTTTGATTTCACAAATTTTGACAAGATGAAGATCTTTCTTTTACAATGTGCCCTTTTCTAGACTCCCTCATCCCTGATAAAGTATTCTAGTCCACCTCTGATACAGTCTCTCCTTATGCAGAATTTCAGGCTCTACTTTGCAGGTAGCCTCAATATCCCTCATGGAACATTGTCTCAAATCTTCACTGATGTTTTTAATGAATTTGCTCAGATGAGTCAAAGAGTTAAAGTAAATGCTGAGCCTATTTTAAATATCATTCCAGTCTTGGGTGCTGGGAAGTCTTTATCGACTTTGGATGATATATTTACATGTGAATTCATTGCTAGGAAATGTTAAATCTCATTTAAATCAGGGAATTATATATTAAATGTTGAGAAAAAGGGAGTTTTGAACTTGAACAAATTCTTATAATGTTATTGCCACCCCAATTGTTGCAAATTACACTTAGCTTTACAGGAAATGAATATATGAATTGCATCTCATTTCTGCAATACTCTGTAAAGTTGCTTCATTTCTCCGCTGCTTCACTTGTGTCGATGCTTTCTGTATGATTGTAGTATTCATAGTTGTCTCACACTGTACTGTCCAAGAGAAAAAGATATGAGTTTCGTGGAAGAAACTAAGGGGTCGTTTGGTTGGGAAACAAGTTATCTCATGATTAATTATCCCGGAAAAGTTATTCCACCTCTTCTATCTTTATGGCTTCTGATGTTGTCACTGTCTATTGTCTTTTTACATCTTGTGCTGAGGGTCTATCGGAAACGGCCTTTCTACCCCAAAGGGTATGGGTAAGGTCTAAGTCTGCGTACACACTAGCCTCCCCAAACCTCACTTGTGGGATTATACAGGGTTGTTGATTAGTTATTCCACTTTTTCATGGGGATAAAAAAAATACTACAATCCCGGGATGACTAATCCCGAGGTTGGTTATACCACGATTTTATCCCAACCAAGCATGAGATAAACTCTTCTTAAATGTAATTCCGGGATTAATTATCCCTTATCTCTCGTACTAAACGATCCCTAAAGGTAGTGTTTCATCTCAAATTGAAGAGATGGAACTTTCAGTTTTGGAGGAAACATTTCAAATTACTTTCCGTTTTAATGCTTAAGGTTGTGTAACTCTTTTGGTTTCATAGCAAATTTTCAAGCCAAGTGGAATGCAGCTTCTGCTGCAAGTAGAAGTTAGCTGCAGTGGCTTCTTTTCAATCATTGACCATAATTGTTCTTTAAAACATAAAGCATGTCATATTTGATGGATATTAGCAATGTATTTACACCTAAATTCCAAGTTTCGCACTCTTTTCAAGTGTTCTGGCTTAAAATTGTCACGACCCAATTTCCAAACCCGGTCGTGATGGCGCCTCTCGTGAAGACAAGGCCAGCCAACTAACCCAAATTGTCTCTTTAACATTTATTAAACATAAATGAATAGATAAATACAGCTTGACGACAATAATAACCAGTATTTACAACCCAACACAACCCGACCGGGGTGTCACAAGTCACGAGCATCTAAAGAAACCTTAACACAACTACAGGCCAATAAATATATATAAAGAAAAATTCTGGAAAACAAAAGACAACATCCGGTGCCGCGAACGCTGGCGGTCACCTTGCTCAGCTACAATAACAATACCTTCAATCCGCTAATAACCCGCTACCGGGTGAACGATACCTGCAACTGCACGCGAGGTGCAGGGAGTAAAGTGAGTACTTCCAACTCAGTGAGTAATAGAAGTAAATAATAACTGAGCAGCAAGAAATCATGTAAAGCAACCAACGGGCTGTACAGAAGCCGGGTACAATTTTCGAGAAAACAGTGACATCAGAGAACTCTTTAGGAATGTTTCGGCTCAGTTCAAATCTCTTTTGAAAATGGTCCTTTCAATAATTACAAAAGTTGTTCAAAATAGTTAGTGCTGATTAGCACAGAAAATTCGCCCCTCGGGCACAAATATCACACCATAGCAGGTAAAAATGCAAATAAGTATGCAAGATGAGCACATAAAGGTTCGCCCCTCGGGCATGATTTTCGTTACTAGTCAGTCATTGTTACCTGACCGGTCAGCCATTGTTACCTGACCAAAACGCGTATTACTGAGCCATTGTTACCACCGGTCAGTCATTGTTACCTGACTGGTCAGTCATTGTTACCTGACCAAAACGCGTATGACAGTGTCATTGTTACCACTGTCTAAAATTTAACCGCTCTGGATGGGTACCCGCGCTCACTGTGGGTGTGCAGACTCCGGAGGGGCTCCTACAGCCCAAGCGCTATATCATCATAAGGCCTGAAAGCCTGTACATATCAACATGAGGCCTGAAAGCCTTCTCACAGCACACTCGAGGCCTGAAAGCCTCCTCACAATACACTCGAGGCCTGAAAGCCTCCTCACAATACACTCGAGGCCTGAAAGCCTCCTCACATCACTCAGCATATCCTCACATATGGCCCTCGGCCTCAATCAGTCCAAAAATAATCATATGCCCCTCGGGCATCAGTAAAGAAACAAAAATGCTCAGCTCAAACAGTAGTTCAAATATCAGTTAAAACTCGAGGTTGAGTAAAAATATAGCTGAGTTCATGAAACAGTGTAATGACAATGGACTGAGTTCAAATAATATTTCAAATAGTGAGGAAAACAGTGATGATAACTCATAGGGAGTTCAAACAGTCGGCAATAAGTCCCAAATATGGCAATAAGCCCAAGTCCTAGTGAAAAACAACAAGTCATAGCGAAATACGCGGTAAAATCAACAATCGGGACGGACCAAGTCACAATCCCCAACGGTGCCCTACCCCACGCTCTCTATCTGGCGTGCAAGTCACCCCAATATAGCACTATGGGTGCAAATCCGGGGTTTCAAACCCTTAGGATATCATTTACAATCATTACTCACCTCGAACCGGCGAAATCTCTAGCCCGCGACGCCTTTGCCCCTCAAATCAGCCTCCACGCGCGTCGAATCTAACCAAAATCAGAGCGAATACATCACAATATGCCAATGGGACAATACCCAATCAAAAACAGTCGAAAAATAGCAACAATCTCGAAACTAGCAAAACCCGAGCCGGGGCCCACTTCTCGAAAAATTACAAAACTCACATTACCGTATTCCTTATCTCCTCACGAGTTCATACATACTAAGAACATCAAAATCCATCCACAATTGACCCTTCAAATCCCAATTTAAAAATTTGAAAATTCCAAGCCCTATTCCTCCGTTTTAGCAAAAATTCAATGATTTCCTAGATGGATTTCACAATAAAAACGAGTTTTGAGTCCAAGAAACTTACCTCCAAACGTTCCCCCTTGAATCCCTCGTTAATCTCCTTCAAGAATCTCCAAAAACGAGCAATTATGGGTGTAAAATGACCCCAAAATCGCGACTGACGTGTTATAAAATATTCTGCCCAGGTATTTACTCTTCGCGATCGCGGAGAACAATTTTTCCAGCCCAAAATTTACTCTTCGCGATCGCGGACAATGCTTCGCGATCGCGATGAACAGTTCCCAGCTCTTCCGGACAGCCTCCAGTATAGTGGTCATAACTTTTTGCACACAACTCCAAATTACGAATGGTTTAATGTTCTGAAAACTAGACACATAAGGCTATAATTTCATATGTTGCTCATTTCCTGACTCCTTATACATTGCTAGATATAAGCTTCCAAAGTCATCCCTGTGTATTAGAGACCTTCCAGGCAGCCTATAGTGTAACCACCATAACTTTTTGTACACAACTTTAAATTCCAATTAATTTATATTTCCAAAAACTAGACACAAAGGGCTACAATTTTCATTTTTTGGATCATCTCCAAATTCCTTATAGATTGTGAGATATAAGCTTCCGAAGTGGGATCAACACAACAGAATATTTCTTCTCCGCGATAGCGAAAGGCTTCACGCGATCGCGATTCATTGGCACGTTTCTCACATTTTACTCACCGCGATCGCGACCAATTCCCCGCGATCTACCCCCGTCAACTCACTAGAATAGCAGTATCGTTTTTCCTTAATCATCTGAAGATCGATTCTTAAAACACCTGCAGCTGCCCGTGCTGCTTAAGAATTTAATGACTTTCCATTCCAAACTGAACCGAAGCCTTACACACACAAATCCCAATCCTCCACAACATATCGCATATACCATACCACACGAGGATATCATGAGAGCTCCATCCCCCTTTTCCTAACCACAAACTAAACTGCCAGGACTGAATCCTTCTATCCAAACCAGGCTAAGCAAGCTGTCAAGACTCAAGAGCATCGCTGCAACATGCCTGTAAAAGTTCATTACCTCGATCACATACGAAGAATTAATCATACCCTTACCATACCGATTCGGTCTACTATCAAGCTATTCCATTTATGTAATTTCCCTTCTGATTCATCATCAACTTGATATTCTTCCTTGCTGTAGCACCACAGTTCCTTAACCCAGGCTCACTACACGAGATCCAAGCACAAGACCACACTGTCTAAGACCCATAAGCCACTGAATCCTCTCTCAAATATTCCCAGAAACACCACATTCCAAAATACTTTACTCTGAAGAACTTCCTACGAATCTAAATCCGTTACCTTTACTTTCCAGATACTGATACATAGAATCCCATAATTAACATAAAATACCACAAGTCTTGACCTTTTCCAATGAAAACACAGTCTCTAACCACATACACAACCTCAAGACACCTGATTGTTACATATAGAATCTTGAATACATTAAAATCATTCTCGAGAGTCATTTACTTCTTATTCAAACTGCAATTCACCTGATCAAACGAACATAACCACCCGTGCCTCATTAGCACTTGACACCGCAGGATATGACCTCATCCCAATACAAACAAACATCTTCCTGCTCCATGCACCGAGCATTCTTTACCAACAACAGCTTAAGACATCCTGTGATTCTCACACATCTACGAAGTACCATACAACCTTTGTCAAAATTTTGCTTCACTCGTGCCATCCTCGGCTCAATTTCCGCAACCAGAACTGATTCGCCAGCATGCCTCAAACCGGAACCAACATAGCACATAACCGTACAATTAGCTAATCAATAGCAACCTCCCCAACTTGGCTCGAAGCCATATATCAAGACACACTTAACAACTCATAACACTTTTACTTTAATGATGCTACAATGCCACAGTGAGACTCAACTCAAATCATGTACAAGCTTGTGAAAACACGGATCATCTAGTAGTTTAATCCTCTACAGATCTCACATTCATCCCCACATCGGTTGAGTCCACCCTCTAGAGCGACCCGAATTTATCAAATTTCAACACGTACCCTTCCATTACACATGAGATCTTCTAACACACACATAAGGACCATACCACTTAAGAACACTCCGCAGGAGATAACCCACCTGCTTCGCCTCAATTTAGTACTTCAACATACCTTCCACCATCATATACGTTACACAGTCATTAGTCTTCCTGAGTCAGAACTCATGCGGCCACATGAAATGTACTTCACTTCCCAAATAGGAGACACGAAAATATTCTTCACGCGCCCATAATTAGGGCTACACATCAAGTCACCATAGGAATCGAACACTTAACAGTTATCTATTATCCAGCAGACTTCTTCGTCACTACCAAGATCACATAGATGCATCTCGCAGTACTAACATACTCAGCACATGGATATCCAACAGCCATTCCGGCTAATAAGGACAATACCGAACATATAAGTTCAAAACACTTGCTCGCACAATCAACACCTCAGTGTTCAAGCCATAGGCAAGATCCGGCCTCAAGTCCTCCAGACTGGCCCAACATACTCACGAAGCTCACATCTCGCCCCTCGATCGGGGAATCACAAATCATCAAGGCACATATAATACTGAGCGCTCAAGTGCGCATACAGACGTGTGGAAGGAATTTCAAGAGTTGCATCTCAAGCTGAATTAAGTACGCACGATAAGAATTCCAAGAAAGTGAAGTTTTCCTAAAGGTTCTGCAGCCTCTCGAGGATAAATACAGACGTCTCCGTACCGATCCGCGAGACTCTACTAAACCTGCTCATGACTCGTGAGACCTAGTAACCTAGGCTCTGATACCAACTTGTCACGACCCAATTTCCATCCCGGTCGTGATGGCGCCTCTCGTGAAGACAAGGCCAGCCAACTAACCCAAATCCTTTCACTTTAACAATTATTAAACATAATGAATATATAAATACAACTTAACGACAATAATAACCAGTATTTACAACCCAACACAACCCGACCGGGGTGTCACAAGTCACGAGCATCTAAAGAAACCTTAACACAACTACAGGCCAATAAATATATACAAGTAAAATTTTTGGAAAACAAAAGACAACATCCGGTGCCGCGAACGCTGGCGGTCACCTTGCTCAGCTACAATAACAATACCTTCAATCTGCTAATAACCCGCTACCGGGTGAACGATACCTGCAACTGCACGCGAGGTGCAGGGAGTAAAGTGAGTACTTCCAACTCAGTGAGTAATAGAAGTAAATAATAACTGAGCAGCAAGAAATCACGTAAAGCAACCAACGGGCTGTACAGAAGCCGGGTACAATTTCCGAGAAAACAGTGAAATCAGAGAACTCTTTAGGAATGTTTCGGCTCAGTTCAAATCTCTTTTGAAAATGGTCCTTTCAATAATCACAAAAGCTGTTCAAAATAGTTAGTGCTGATTAGCACAGAAAATCCGCCCCTCGGGCAAAAATACCACAGCATAGCAGGTAAAAATGCAAATAAGTATGCAAGATGAGCACATAAAAGTTCGCCCCTCAGGCATGATTTTCGTTACTAGTCAAGTCATTGTTACCTGACCGGTCAGCCATTGTTACCTGACCAAAACGCGTATTACAGTGCCATTGTTACCACTGGTCAGTCATTGTTACCTGACTGGTCAGTCATTGTTAGCTGACCAAAACGCGTATGACAGTGTCATTGTTACCACTGTCTAAAATTTAACCGCTCTAGATGGGTACCCGCGCTCACTGTGGGTGTGCAGACTCCGGAGGGGCTCCTACAGCCCAAGCGCCATATCATCATAAGGCCTGAAAGCCTGTACATATCAACATGAGGCCTGAAAGCCTTCTCGCAGCACACTCGAGGCCTGAAAGCCTCCTCACATATCACTCGAGGCCTGAAAGCCTCCTCACACATCACTCGAGGCCTGAAAGCCTCCTCACATATCACTCGAGGCCTGAAAGCCTCCTCACATCACTTGACATATCCTCACATATGGCCCTCGGCCTCAATCAGTCCAAAATATAATCATAAGCCCCTCAGGCATCAGTAAAGACAATAATGCTCAGCTCAAACAATAGTTCAAACATCAGTTAAAACTCAAGGTTGAGTAAAAATTATAGCTGAGTTCATGAAACAGTGTAATTCAAATGGACAGAGTTCAAATAATATTTTTCAGATAGTGAGGAAAACAGTGATGATAGCTCACAAGGATTTTAAACAGTCGGCAATAAGCCCCAAGTACGGCAATCAGCCCAAGTCATGATAATATCAAATAAGTTTCAGTCAAATACGCGGTAAAATCAACAATCGGGATGGACCAAGTCACTATCCCCAACGGTGCTCTATCCCACGCTCGCTATCTGGCGTGCAAGTCACCTCAATATAGCACTACAGCGTGCAACTCCGGGGTTTCAAACCCTCAGGATATCATTTACAATCATTACTCACCTCGAACCGGTGAAATCTCTAGCTCACGACGCCCTTGCCCCATCAAATCGGCCTCCACGTGCGTCGAATCTAACCAAAATCTGAGCGAATACATCACAGTATGCTAAGAGAACAATACCCAATCGAAAACAATCGAAAAATAGCAACAATCTCGAAACTAGCAAAACCCGAGCCCCGGGCCCACTTCTCGAAAAATTACAAAACTCACATTACCGGATTCCTCGTCTCGCCACGAGTCCATACATACCAAGAACTCCCAAATCCGAGCTCAAATGACCTATCAAATCCCAATTTGAAATATCAAAAACTCAAGCCCTAGCTTTACCCCTTTTGATGAATTTCAACCAATTTCCATGTTAAATCTAACATAATCTCGTGAATTTAGGCCAAGGAACTTACCTCTAATCATTCCTCCTTGAATCCCTCTTCAAAATCGCCTCAAAGCTCTCAAAGCTCGCTCAAAAATGGTGGAAATAACATAACCCTCGCGGAGCAAAAATGAATATAACTCCTACTGGCCTTCAGGGGTTTCCGCTTCTGCGGTCCCCACTCCCGCTTCCGCGTGACCGCTTCTGCGGTTTTTGTCCGCTTAAGCGGAATTTCATTAAATCACAAGGGTCGCTTCAGCGACAAAATTTCTCGCTTGCGCGAAACTTCACCCCCCAGGTCAAACCGCTTCTGCGACCTCATGTCCGCTTCTGCGGACTCGCTTAAGCGAAACGACTTCCACTTTTACGGAACTTCTCAATCTCACCCTCTTTCGCACCTGCGAAGCCTTCTCCGCTTCCGTGCGACCGCATATGCGGTTGCCTTTCCGCAGATGCGAAAATACCTGCTGCAGCCAAGAACCTGCAATTTCCAACTTCAATTTCCTTCCGATTGCCACCCGAAATCACCCCGAGGCCCTCGGGACCTCAACCAAAAGCACCAACACATCTTAAAACATTATTCAAACTTGCTCCAATCATCAAAACACATCAAACAACGCTAAAACCATTAAATCACATCGGATTCAAGCCTAAGTTCTTCAGAAACTTCCGAAATGCACTTTCGATCAAAAACCCGACCAAACGACGTCCGAATGACCTAAAAATTTGCACACATATCCAACATTACCTAACGAAGCTATAGCAACTCTTGGAATTCCATTCCGACCCTCGGATCAAATTCTCACCCATCAACCGGAATTCGCCAAAATACTAACTTCGCCAATTCAAGCCTAATTCTACGTCGGACCTCCAAAATCAATTCTGATCACACTCCTAAGTCACAAATCACTTCCCGAAGCTAACCTAATCACCGGAACTCACATCCGAACCTTCTAACTCATAAGTGAACGTCCGGTTGACTTTTTTCCAACTTAAACCTTCCTTAATGAGACTAAGTGTCTCATTTCCTACCAAAACCAATCCAAATCAACTGTAACACACCAAACACTGATAATGAAACATGAAGAAGCATAAAATGGGGGAAACGGAGCAGTAACACATAAGACGACGGGTCGGGTCATCACATTATGCCGAGGCGACGGCCCGATCCAACAGAAATAAATTGTGCACTTGCCGAGGGTCGACGGCGCGCCTATAGATGCATCTATTTAATCTGCCGAGGCGTTCGGCCCGTTCCATAAATAAACACACAGACAGTCAATCAAGAAGTCCGCATGGAGTAATTATCCAATAAAAACAAATCCTCTTTAAACCATTTAAGAAAAATGAAGTTTTATCTGTTTAGAAATTCGTTTACTAATTCGATGTGATTTAAGCAATTCAAGCTATCAATAGGTTCGTAAATAATCCAAGTATAGCATGCTTTTGGGTCCTAACTACCCGGACAATAGCATAATAGTAGCTACGCACGGACTCTCGTCAGCTCGTGCGTATGTAGCCCCCACAAATAGGAGCACATAATCAATTATTTCACCTATGGGGACAATTCCCTCTTACAAGGTTAGAAAGGAGACTCACCTCGCTCCGAAGGTCCATAACCGGCATTCCACGCCCTTCCGAAGACTCGAATTGATGCACAACGCTCCAAAACTAGCCAATAATTATGTAAATCCATTAATATATGCTAAGGTACTCATTATAATCCAATTTATATCAATTCCTAACCCCGATCAAAAAGTTGACGAAAACGCCCTCGGGCCCACGTGCCCGAATCCGAAATTTTTCGAAGATAAAGTTTACACATAGCCTCACGAACTCAAATATATAATTTTCTCTAAATTCCATATTCAAAATCGTGGTTAAATTCTAAGAGATGTAAATTCCTAGGTTTTCCACCAAAACCTCAAGTTTATACTAATTTAAATGCTCAATTCCATACATAGTTGATGTATTTAACTCAAAATAGGTGGGGATAACTTGCCTTAACATTGATGACGAAAATCCCCTCTTGAAGCTCCCCAAAAATTCGCCCAAGCCATGAAAATGTGAGAGAAAATGGCCAAATCCCGATTTTAAATCAACCCCTCTGCCTCCAGCTACTTCCGCTTCCGCGGAAAAACCTCCGCTTCCGCGGTCCCGCTTTTGCGGACAATCTGCCGCTTCTGCGGCTTCCCCTAGGCCTACCCTCTTCCGCTTCTGCGACTAGCCTTCCGCAGATGCGGTCCCGCTTCTGCGGAATCTTGACCGCATCTGCGGTCCTCGAGCCTTGACCAAAAATTCGCTTCTGCGGCTCCCTTTCCGCTTCTGCGGGGCCGCTTCTGTGGAGCCGCTTCTGCGGGTAACCCACCGAAGAAGCGAAAATACCAGCAACTAGACCCTTTAGCTGTCCAAAAATTCCAAATTTCAACCCGTTAGCCACCCGGAATCCACCCGAGGCCTCCGGGACCTCAACCAAACCTACCAACCAATCCCTAAAGACATTACGGACTTGCTCGAGGCCTCAAATCACGTCAAACAACGCTAAAATCATGAATCAACCCCTAATCCAAGCTTTATGAACTTTAGAACTTCTAACTTCTACTTTCGATGCTTAAACCTATCAAATCACGTCCGATTGACCTCAAATTTTGCACACAAGTCATATTCGACATTACGGACCTACTCCAACTTTCGGAATCGGATTCCGACCCCGATATCAAAAAGTCCACTTCCGGTCAAACTTCTCAAAAACCTTCAAATTTCTATCTTTAGCTAAATGGCTCCAAAATGACCTACGGACCTCCGAATTCACTTCCGATCGCGCTCCCAACTCCAGAATCACCATACGGAGCTGCTCCCAGACTCGGAATCCCAGACGGACATCGATATCACTGAAATGTACTTCGACCCAAAATTATGAAATTTCATTCAAAATGCTACTTCCACAATAGGCGCCAAAACGCTCCCAGGTCATCCAAAACCCGATCCGGGCATTACGCCCAAGTCCGAAATCATCATACGAACCTGCTGGAACCTTCGGATTCTGATTCCGAGGTCGTTTACTCAAAATTCCAATCCTAGTTAATTCTTTCAACTTAAGGCTTCCGAAATGAGAATTCTCTTTCCAAATCAACTCTGAACTTCCCGAAAGTTGATTCTGACCACGCGTACAAGTCATAATACCTGATATGAAGCTGTTTATGGTCTCAGACTGCTGAACGACGTGCTAGAGCTCAAAATGACCGGTCGGGTCGTTACATTCTCTCCCACTTAAACATACGTTCCTCCTCGAACGTGCTGAGAACTACACTGAAGTATTCTAAAATCACTGTTTAACTTCTCATGCACCTTCCCGTGCTACCACAACTCAGTTGAGCACATCAGCTCGATCAATTCTGAAGATATTCCCTTTTATTCAAGCAAGCAAGCCTTAGAGCCCAATTCCAACATCCGGAATTCTATGCCCGACCTGTTTCCAACATAAGATGACCATATCAATCACTACACGTTGTACCCAAACATGGCTGCATAACTTTGCTGAATTCACACCTGGCATCACTTTACTCACCGGACCACAATAACATTTTCTGATCAACTTAGTCAAAATTCCATGAATCTGATGCTCCCATTGCACCATGACATACACAGTTCTTACTCTAACTCTTACAATACCGCCACGACGGAAGATAGGCGTAGAATTTCATGACCAATTGCTGAATCCACAATTCATTGGGTCTTTACTCCTGACAAGAACCCTCACCTCATTCTAAACCAAATAATGGTCTTAGTTCCTTAATATACT
The DNA here is from genome assembly GCF_001879085.1 of Nicotiana attenuata. Taxonomy (NCBI): domain Eukaryota; kingdom Viridiplantae; phylum Streptophyta; class Magnoliopsida; order Solanales; family Solanaceae; genus Nicotiana; species Nicotiana attenuata. The sequence goes on along the minus strand of NW_017670381.1, from coordinate 652,792 downwards.
TCATATACTCAGATTACACTGATTTCGAATTCAATGATCTCGTCTTAGCCAGTACGAACTGCTCAGGCAATAAGCCACCCCGGTCATAATCAAAAGTCTCATATGACGCCACCATGTGGCAATAGGCTACTAATTCGAACGTTGTCACACCTCCTTTTTTACACACCTACCCCGAAGGATAATATCACGACCCAAACCGAAGGGCCGCAACGGGCACCCGGTGCCTTACTCAACCGAGTACCAACGTAACATATCTTTCTTATCATACTATCATAGGTAAATGAGCTAGAAAACCCTTCATGAGATAACAAGAATAAAACATAAGGGACTACTCAACATATGATGACCCAACATGATATACAAACTTATACATGTGACATACGAGCCTATAAGGCCGACATGACTATTTGTAAATTCAAAACATAGGCCAACAAGGCCATACAAGTACCCATACACCTGACATCTGTCTACAAGCCTCTAAGAGTACATAAAATCATAAAGGTCGGGACAGGGCCCCGCCATACCAATCAATACATATCCAAAGCATCCTGACCAAATAGGCAACTCCGGAGCAAGTGGAGTACACCAACACCTTCGCTGAGCTGATAGCCTACTAGGAGGAATGTCAACCTGTCTAACGGGACCTGCGGGCATGAAACGCAGCGTCCCCAGGCAAAAGGGACGTCAGTACAAATAAAGTACCGAGTATGTAAGGCAGGAAAACATAAACCAGAACAGTAATGTAAAGAGAGATAGAGGAGATACAACCTGTAACATCTGAGTGCCTCTGGGGGCTACTGATATGAAATGCATAATACATATATATACATAAACTTTTAAAAACATACGCCTCTATGGGCATCATCATCATTATATCATACCCGGCCTCAAAGAGGACTCGGTAAAAACATACCCGGCCACGTGGAGCTCGGTAAACCCAACTGATCAGTGGTTGCACAATAGGTGCCATACCCGGCCGACTATAGCGCGGCTCGGTAGAGTAAAGTAGATACGTATATAATGCATGCTGGACTCATGGAGTCACGTTCTAAACCTTTTGGAGTGACATAAGGTCATTGCACCATCGATTAACATTATGGACATCATGCCATCAATATGAACTTCACTAGGACTCAAGGATCATATATGCTTTCTTGGAATAACTTTGTGAGGAAAGAATAACATGGACAACCTTAGTTGCTAGGAGTAGATTCATTATGAAATAGCGTATCGTTTATGTTCGTTTCCCTTTAGATCATGCCAAAAGAATGAAGGAAGTGCCTTAACATACCTTAAACATGTTGAGTCCTTAATACCTTCCAAGCAACTCTTCAAACAAGTCAACTCGATCTATCATAGCATAAGGAGATTCAAAATCAGTGTTGAACAAAGGCCAAGTCTGTAACTTAAGCTAATAGCTCGTCTACGTAAATTCGGGCAGCATCTCCCTTGTAACAAGGGCCTCCTCCAATACCATATACCAACAACAACTGCCAGGGAAGTCCAGGAACCTATAAATATCAATAACAAGACACCATATAACAACAACAAGTCACAACTACTTCACGACGAGCGGCAAGCTCCGATTGGAATCCGTATAACCCATATCACCCCTTATAGACTTCTTACATTAATTTAAAACTATAATTAACATGATAATGAAGTCATTCATCAATGATTCCATCCTTATACCATATATTTATAACAAAGGAAACAATCCTCAACTCCAACTATCTTCAATTAGTAGCTTTATTCACAAGTTCATGTCTACTCCATCCATTTAACTTAATCAACATCAAGATAACCTTAAGCACACTGCAAGAACACAATACACACAACTCCTATAGTAACTTCAAGTCGAAATCCAAGTTATATCCAGCTCACAACAACCCTAAACTA
>NW_017670381.1:628683-647540 GCF_001879085.1 Nicotiana attenuata | reverse complement strand
CTGAACCGCTTAATTCCGACTTAATACCATATCACACCATATTCCCCCCTTTAGGGGAGTACTAAGATTTAGTACTACAACGATCTACCTATAGATGTTTCACCTCTTCATCGTTGGCATCTTTTCACATCATCAATGAACCTTAATAGTCTTATGGTAACCTTCTGTACAAGGGATAACTTAATTTCTTACGCACTAAGGTGACACCTAGTGTAACTGGCACAGTTAGTCCCTTAATATTAACTCTGTTCAAAGTGCTTGCTTTAGGTAGCGACTTCCTAAATGGCCTTTAAAGGTTATTCGCCTTTTGTCTATTCTATTATTGTTGGAACACGATCGCTGAAATTCTCACGATGTCGACTATTATCAAATCCTCCGGTCCCTAATTCATGTTCAATTCTATCTTGTTTACTAGACCATACTAATTTCTATTACTACGGGGGTCTAATTTTTTTTTTCCTTCTGGTAATCATGTTCGAGTCACCAACTCAATTCTCGTATGAGGATATAGCCTTTTGCCTATACTCTTTTATTGTCTCAAGGCCTATCACCTCTTGTCTATTCCTTCACTTGACTATAGACTCTATCATCGTGTCATATTTTGATTTACCGTTATCACCCATTTATCACATCTTACTCATAATACTTTATTTACTCTCTTCTTATTCTCCTACTAATACTTCTGTTTATCACCTTATTCTGAAAACTTCAATAAAATATTCTTTCGCTTTTAACTCCCCTTACTCCATCCACTGGCTCTTCGGGTCGCCTAACATTCTCTCTTTACTAGGGACGGGAGCCATACAAAGGTAAATATTTATCTCTTCTAGGATTGTGCCGATCATCTCAATTTTCTGGACATTCTAGTATTTCATATCTAAGTGTACTATTCTAGATTGCACCATCGGGGTGTCTCACAAGGAGAACTATTACAACATTTGCAATAACCCTCGGAAATGTTAGCTAATGATAATAATCCATCTACCATCTTGGGTTACTCTAGCCCCAATTGGATCTTGCTATCCCCTTCTTCTCTTAAACTATATATGTCAACTCCTATAGGGCATATTGAGAATGGCGTGGCCAATTGTACATACCTCTGTTACTGTTGAAGGTAACTAAGAATGCATGTATTTCTCTGCCTGAATTGTAAATACTGAACCTTCATTAACTGGTACCTCGTAACCTTCGCCACCTTGCCTTTTTTATTTGTTGAAACTTGTATCTAGCTTCTGATTCTCTTGTTGCTTTTTACCATATGGGTGGATAGATATCCATGCCTTGGGGCTCCTTTTCAAGAAGCTCACACATCTTAGTAGACACATGATCTGCTAAAGAACTTACATTTACTCATCATCGGTGTGATGCAAAATCGAGTTCCTCTAACTCAGCTCTTCCAGAGCCATATTCAATCTCTAACCAACTATCCTTCTAGATGTAGGTATCATTGTATTACGGATAAAATAGAATTTAGAAGTTTGAATTCTTACAACTGAGCTCTACCACACGATCTAGAGTAAAAAGAAAGAGTGACAGTCCTAAATGCCTTGTAGCCTCCTACTTATAAGTGTGGTGCACGACACACCCATAAACAAGACTCTACTAGACACGGCTTGTAGACTCCCTAGGACAGAACTGCTCTGATACCACTTCTATCACGACCCAAACCGAAGGGCCGCAACGGGCACCCGGTGCCTTACTCAACCGAGTACCAACGTAACATATCTTTCTTATCATACTATCATAGGTAAATGAGCTAGAAAATCCTTCATGAGATAACAAGAATAAAACATAAGGGACTACTCAACATATGATGACCCAACATGATATACAAACTTATACATGTGACATACGGGCCTATAAGGCCGACATGACTATTTGTAAATTCAAAACATAGGCCAACAAGGCCATACAAGTACCCATACACCTGACATCTGTCTACAAGCCTCTAAGAGTACATAAAATCATAAAGGTCGGGACAGGACCCCGCCATACCAATCAATACATATCCAAAGCATACTGACCAAATAGGCAACTCCGGAGCAAGTGGAGTACACCAACACCTTCGCTGAGCTGATAGCCTACTAGGAGGAATGTCAACCTGTCTAACGGGACCTGCGGGCATGAAACGCAGCGGCCCCAGGCAAAAGGGACGTTAGTACAAATAAAGTACCGAGTATGTAAGGCAGGAAAACATAAACCAGAACAGTAATGTAAAGAGAGATAGAGGAGATACAACCTGTAACATCTGAGTGCCTCTGGGGGCTACTGACATGAAATGCATAATACATATATATACATAAACTTTTAAAAACATACGCCTCTGTGGGCATCATCATCATCATATCATACCCGGCCTCAAAGAGGACTCGGTAAAAACATACCCGGCCACGTGGAGCTCGGTAAACCCAACTGATCAGTGGTTGCACAATAGGTGCCATACCCGGCCGACTATAGCGCGGCTCGGTAGAGTAAAGTAGATACGTATATAATGCATGCTGGACTCATGGAGTCACGTTCTAAACCTTTTGGAGTGACATAAGGTCATTGCACCATCGATTAACATTATGGACATCATGCCATCAATATGAACTTCACTAGGACTCAAGGATCATATATGCTTTCTTGGAATAACTTTGTAAGGAAAGAATAACATGGACAACCTTAGTTGCTAGGAGTAGATTCATTATGAAATAGTGTATCGTTTATGTTCGTTTCCCTTTAGATCATGCCAAAAGAATGAAGGAAGTGCCTTAACATACCTTAAACATGTTGAGTCCTTAATACCTTCCAAGCAACTCTTCAAACAAGTCAACTCGATCTATCATAGCATAAGGAGATTCAAAATCAGTGTTGAACAAAGGCCAAGTCTGTAACTTAAGCTAATAGCTCGTCTACGTAAATTCGGGCAGCATCTCCCTTGTAACAAGGGCCTCCTCCAATACCATATACCAACAACAACTGCCAGGGAAGTCCAGGAACCTATAAATATCAATAACAAGACACCATATAACAACAACAAGTCACAACTACTTCACCACGAGCGGCAAGCTCCGATTGGAATCCGTATAACCCATATCACCCCTTATAGACTTCTTACATTAATTTAAAACTATAATTAACATGATAATGAAGTCATTCATCAATGATTCCATCCTTATACCATATATTTATAACAAAGGAAACAATCCTCAACTCCAACTATCTTCAATTAGTAGCTTTATTCACTAGTTCATGTCTACTCCATCCATTTAACTTAATCAACATCAAGATAACCTTAAGCACATGCAAGAACACAATACACACAACTCCTATAGTAACTTCAAGTCGAAATCCAAGTTATATCCAGCTCACAACAACCCTAAATAGCAATACAACACCATAGAAGTGACTTAAGCTAATCCAAGTACTATCTTGTAGTTTATCATCCTAACAACTTAACCAACATACAAGCAAGCTTGAGCACAATTAGTAGGATGTTATGCTCACCTTAGACAGCAGCAACAACTTGGAATTTCATCCAAATACAGCCCACAACAATCCTCAATGACAACACAACCTCAAAGAGGTGTTGTTCTTCACTAGAACTAAGTTTTGATGTTGAAATATGGTGTAATCACTTTGGAATCACTTCAAACCTTGTGGAATNAGTTTGGAGACGAAGTTGAGTTGAAAATAAATGAAAAATAGGCGTCCAAACCGGTTATAAATTGAAGTAGGTCGACCACCGCCTAAGTGGGTCCCATTGGGAGCTGCTTGCGCGGTCTCGCGAAAACGCGAATATCTCTCTACTCCGATGTCGTATTGATGAACGGTTTAATGCGTTAGAAACTAGACTCGTAGATCTTCAATTTGGTAGGTAGAACACCCCATGATTCGAAGTATATTTGGAGAAATGATCAGATACATTTGACCTAAATTTCAGCAAATTTATGAACGTAACTTGTGATGACCTTTGCCAACTCTTGTTCCACAACTTGCTTGCCTTCAAAATGTAGAGAATGAATATCATACGACTAAAATAACTCATAGAATAACCTCCTTATCATGTTAAGAACCCTAGTCTCACCCTAAAGTACATGTTATAACATTCCAAACTTGTCAACTTTCGACAAAACTTATTTTCTTCAATTGGTTTAGCTTCTAAGATTTCCAACCCTCTTGGTACTTGTTATTCATGATCTTAAAACATGATTAACTTACTTTATTTGCTTCCAAATATAATCTCATTTTCGAGCTTACATCAATGACTTACGACGTACTCTCACGTATGAAAACTTGGGGTGTAACACGGAGCCCAGTACAGGTCTTATATGGTATTTAAGTTGTGCCTGTAAAATTTGGTAAGAAACGGACTTCATATGACGTGAATCGGACCCTCGGTTGTGAAATTTGAAACTTAAGAGTTCTTGAGATTTTTCTCTGATTTTGATGCTAAACTCATAGTTCGAGGTGTAATTTTGAAGATTTGATCGCGCGAGCAAGTCCGTATGATGTTTTTAGGTTAGTGTGCATGTTTGGTTTGGAGCCCCGAGGGCTCGGGTGAGTTTTGGATAGGCCACGGAGTGAAATTGGACTTAGGAAAACTGTTGGTGTGTTGCAGGTCTGCAGGCTTGGCAATTGCGAAGCCTGGCTCGCAAATGCGAGCTCGCATTTGCGAAGATGGGCTGGGTAGGGAGACCTTCTCATTTGCGAAGCTCAATGTCGCAAATGCGACTTCAGCAGGGACCGCAATTGCGAACGGTAGTTCGCATTGGCGAAGAAAGCAGGGCAGGCCTACCTTCGCATTTGCGAAGCCTGGGCCGCACTTGCGAGTTCGCATTTGCGAACCTGACATCGCAAATGCGATATCTGCACCTGTGCAACTTATAACTTAGACGAATTTCTTCTTTTTTCAAACTTTCTCAAAACCTAAACTCTCTTGGGCGATTTTCCAAAGACAAGTTCTTCTCCAAATCATTAGTAAGTCATTTCTAACTCATTTTCTTCAATCTATAACATCTTTTTACATGATTTCAACTCAAAATCAAGGTTTTTTCATGGGAAATTGGGTGATTTTGGGTAGGACTTAGGATTTTCAAATTTTTGGGGATTTGGACCTCGATTTGCGGCCCGATTTCAAAACAAATTATATATTTGAGTTCGTGGGTGAATGGGTAATCGGGCTTTGGTTCGAACCTCGGGTTTTGACCAAGTGGGCCCGGGGTCGATTTTCGACTTTTTGGGGAAAATGATAGAAAACCTATAATTTAGCATTGGGATTGAATTCTTTAGCATTTATTGATGTTGTTAAATTAATTTGGGTTAGATACAAGTAAATTGGAGGCGAATTCTAAAGGAAAAGCGGTGTTTGAGGCTTGAGTTGGCCGTGGAAGTTCGAGGTAAGTGTTTGGTCTAACCTTAGCTAGAGGGAATAGGTGTTGTGCCTTATTTTCTATGTGTTAGTGTAGTGTACGACGTATAGGTATGGTGACGATTATCTATATGTTGGTGTCAAGCATGCCCGTTGATCTTAAATTGTGATCGTTGTGTTTTTAATAAGTACTACATATGCCTAAATTGTTGATTATCCATGTTGAGTAAGATTTATGATTTTCTTCTTGGTATTTGGTTATTGTGGAGCATTGGCTCTAGTTGAGGTGAAATTGTGAAGTTGATTAATGGTACAAGTTTGGTTATAGCTGATTCCCTTGCCAGGACGTATTTAGTTCTTATTGTTGATTCCCTTGCCGGGACGTATTTATACTTATTGTTGATTCCCTTGCCGGGATATTGTTGTTGCTATTGTTTGGGTGAGGAAAGAGTGATAAAGCACGAAAGGTGATGCTGTGCACATTTCTAATATTTACATGGTGAGGAAGAGAGATAAAGCACGAAGGGTGATGTCGTGCACATTTTTATTACTTGATTGTATTGGTGAGGATTGAGAGTAAAAGCACGAAGGGTGATGCCGTGCACTTATTGCCTGTTTGTTATGATTTCTTGTTGTTTTCGGTTCAATTGCCTTAATTGTCTTATTCCACTATCACTGTCATTCTTTATGTTGGTATTTCCCCCATAGCATGTTACCCCTCCCCCGTTACTCTTCAATTACTTCTGTTACTGTTATTCTGCTAGATACTGTGTAACTGCAGGTTAATTATTTGTTGTGTCCTAGCCTCGTCACTACTTCGCCGAGGTTAGGCTCGACACTTACCAGCACATGGAGTCGGTTGTGCTGATACTACACTCTGCATTCTTTTGTGCAGATTCCGGTATTGGAGCATACGGACCTTAGCTAGGGGTTGCTGCCTTCAGTCCATCGAAGACCTGAAGGCGTCCGCAGGCCTTGGCGTCCCCTTCCTATCTAGTTTCTTTCTGTTCTTTTCTATTTCACAGACAAACATGTATTTATTTTGTTCAGACCCTGTTTGTAGAATTCTTAGATAGTCCGTGAGATTGTGACAGCAGTTCTGGGTGGTTTATGTTTATGGATTCGTATTGGTATTAGCTTAATCGTTAAATTTCGTTCTTCCACATTATTAATTCCGCTGTTTATAATTTGGTTAACTTGAAATTGTTGAGGAATTAAAAATGAATAGGGTAAATTAATCAGAATTGTTGGCTTGCCTAGATTTTACTAGTATGCGCCATCACGACTCCCGAAGGTGGAAAATCCAGGTCGTGACAGCTGGATTAGCCTTCCTCAGTAGTGAGTGACTGCTGTCAGAGATGTATATGTTGCGGTATGGATCTTCCCTAGGCCGCGTGAGCCATATACAGTACTGAATGGACGAGCATTTGAGAGTGTGGGCATATGAGGCACTCAGCATGGTGCATCACATACAGCATGTGCATTGGCATGTAGATGTAGCAGAGTTATATTCTTTATCATGTCCGTTTCTGCTTTAGTTTACTGTTTTTCAGCTGCCTATTAAATTGAAAACATGCCTACGTTTCTGCACATTTATTTCTATATATATCTGTTGCGGTTGAGTTCGTCACTACCATTCAGTCCATAGTTTGGACTGGTTACTTACTGAGTTGGTGTACTCACGTTACCCCCTGCACCTTGTGTGCAGATCCAGGCACTTTCGATCCCGGTGGTAGTTGTTGAGCGAGGCTTCAGGCTCTAGGAGACTATCGAGGTATCTGCACGGAGTTCGCAGGCCTTGACTCTCCATCTCTATCTCTAGATGTATTTCAGTTTGTTTCCTTGAACGTTGTAATAGACTATGGTGTCCTTTAGACGCTCATGCACTCAGTGACACCCTGGTTTTGGGCTGGATTGTATCTTATCTTGGAATTTCTTATGTTCAAACAGTTTCTTTAAATGTTAAAAGCTTCCGTTAAATGTTTTCAAACTTATTGATTGTTGTGTTGGTTTGTTGAGTTGAGGCTAGACTGAAAGTACAAGAGGGGGGGTGAATTGTAAATACTTCAAATTAATTACTTATAAGTTGACATAAAACTTAAGTAGTCGGCTGAATATGATAATTTAGCAGATATGGTAACGGAAAGTAAAATGCAGAGAATAATTGCAGGAATTAAAAACACCGGAATTTTTATACTGGCTCGGATTCAATGTGAATCCTAATCTAGTCCCCTTGGGTTGCAAGGGAGTTCTCTTCAGTAAATTAGTTTCTTCCGAGTACAGATATGGTGTATATCGCTCAGTTTCTCTAGCACTCGTTTTTGATACAATGCCTCACCAGTTGTGTGCTCTCTTTCTATCCCCAACTTGTTACACAACAGATCTTAGTGAACTACAATGCTTGTTTGCAGTAGAATAAAGAGAGTGATTTGGTTTGATCAAAGTATGTCTAAGCTAGGGTTTACAAGGGTGTATAAATACTTTGATGGATGGTAGAGGCTTGACAACCCAAGAGATTTGATCCTTGGAGAGAATTGATTCTTTCCAAGAATAAGGAATGAGCCGTTGCTTCTCTTGATTACTTTCCTTTAGCAGAAGATTGCTTCACTTGATTTCTCCTTGATTGTTGGATCTTCCAAATATGGTCGCTTTCCAGATCTCCTCGTATCCTTTAGTCTTCCGTGATTCTGCCCATGATTTGTACCTTTGATCAAGGCTCATTTTATTTTTTCCAGCTCAGTTAATCATTGTTATTGCTGATTGATTCGTTGATTAGATTGCGCCCAGATTTACGAGACCAATCCAGATTTGCTGATCACATGCTGATTGATTTCTTCCCTTGTTCATCATGAACAATTCGAGCAGTCTTCTTTACTTCTTGAACTTAATTTCCTGCACATGTATATTATTTGCATCATTAAAACATGATCTAACATAGACTAGTTCCACGATAGGCGCCATCACAACGGGTTGAGTTTTGGGTCATGACATTTTTGAAACCACTTCTCCATGAGTCAAGCTTTTAATTACCAGTAATTCTCCTTCAAAAATGCTGCACAAGAAGTCATACAGGAAAAAAAATTGTAACTATATAATAAAGGGAATTCTTTCCTCTTCGATTTAACAAATTAGTATACCAAAAATAACAGATTGGGATTCTAAAAAATAAACATACTATATAATGGGTATAATAGCAGCAGCTGAAAAGAGAAAAGAAAGAAAATAAGGCAAAAGAAAAGAGAGGAGAAAGTATCTTATAATTTTTCAAAGTGCCTACTTCACTAATTTCAGTTTTCTTGATTGTGTTAACCTGAGGAGAAATACTAGATTGGTTACTTAAATAGATTACAAAATTCAATATATAACAAATTATAGAATACAAGATACAAAAATAAGACAAAACCACGTAAGATTTTTTATTTTATATTGAAAGATACGTCATTAAATGTAGCTAAGGTAGCTTCAGACAACTTTTTCACCATATAAACTCTTATAGCTGAGATAGCTTTTTGAACTTCTACCTCAATACTTTATCAAAATCCTTTTGCTCAGCCTGAGACTGTTTATATACAGAGCCATTAACAAAACTTGGAGCTGCCCATTTTCCTAGAATTCGAACAAACCCGATGAGTGTCTGGTCCCATAACTTGTGCATACACGTTATTGGGAGCACTTTCAGAGACATTTAACTCATGATACATCTTAGCAAGTTAATTCATTTCTTCTTTTTTTGTTTGAAAAAAATAGTAAAATAATGAAAAGTTATAATTTGTAATGGTCACTTGCGAGCACTTGGTTCACTTCTTCAACCACCTATATCATTACTAAATCAATTTATATATCAACTTCGTGAACTACCAACATAATTGATATAAACCTGCCACATTTGATAAATTTTTCTTGTTTCATTCCTCTAGAATATGAAGGTTGATTCTGCATTAATCACTTCGGTAGTACTAAAATGGATAGGAACCTAGTTCTTCTTTCCATGTTTGTCATTAAACTTAGATTTCAAATAAAATTTGGAATGGGCAAAAGAAGAATTTGAGTTGATTGGAATATTAGCAATTTACTCTATTTCACGTAGTGCTTTGCAAGTACTCACAATACCTCAAAAGTAACTGCCAGAATATTATCCAATTACTTAGAACAAAAAAATTTAATCTTTTTCATAGGTATTTTTTGTATCCAATTCAATTGAAACTCACTAAGTTAATGATATCACTATTAGTTCAAACCACAATAAATTAGAGATACCCATATTAATTGAGTAATAAAATATACCTTAAGTTTAGAATTAACAATGGTTGGGGACGATTATGTTGACTAAAACACCTTGAAATCTAGACAATTTGTGGCCGGAAATAACTTTTCTTGCGGCACCAAAGCTTTCGCCTAACTCTTCCTTCTCTATTTTGCTCCACAATTTACAGAACCAAGATTTTCCTTAATCCCCCTTCTAATCTTCACGTGCAAAGTAGATCCCTATATCTTCTCACTTTCTTTGGGACTTGGTTGCAGCACAAATGACGTGAAACCCCTTTTTTTTTTACTTTATCAAGTCTTTCTCATGGGTTTTGGCCCATTATCTTTTTATCCTTTTTTAATTTTTTTTTACCTTTTCTCATCTTTTTATTATATTAGTATTATTATTATTTGACTAAAGACCTATATATCAATATTTAAAAAAAAAGTGGAGTATTGCATAAATCAACTATAATGTCTAAACTTTCAAATAATAAAAATATTAACAAACTACACATTTAATTATCTCTCAAAAAGTAAATAATCGATAAATTTTATAAGTAATGTGAAATAAATATTATTCCTTCATAAATAAGTATAATTGTAGTAAAGAATAAAAGTCTCATAATTTTGGGAGACATAAAGCTAAAAAAAATAAAGAGCACTAGCAAGTGAAGATATAAATTTCGTCTATTAATTTTCAAAAAATAATATTCAAATAATATTTACCTTCACGATGCTCTCACTCAAATAGTAAAAATGCAATACTATGAGTAGATATTTTAGTTAATCTCAATCTTTATATTTATATATATGAATAGAACTTTTATCATTCATTTGTTAAATTATTTTGAGGGTCAATATTACTAATTAGAAAATTTAACATATGATTTACGTAGTAACTCCCGACACTGAGGACATGCCTGCTCAAGATACACAATTATGCATTAGTGGCGTAAGCCTCACAAGACTAAGCCTCGCACATGAGCCGTCACAACATGTGCCTCGCCCAGGAGTGAGCCATGGACGACGAGTCCCAAAAAGACTTTTAAGACATTAATCGACAATCGCATAACTCGCTATTTTTGGAGGATAAATATCACAATATTTTAAGAATATAATAATATAAATAATGTTGTTTTGATTCTAGACATAGAATAATTTAACAATTAAAAAATATAAAAAAATTCAACATTAGATGTACATGTTCGTAATTATCGACTAATAATATGACATTTAAAGTAAAACTCTTTTTTTTACATTTGTATCAAATGTCATAACTTTTATGATGTTTTGTTCAAACATCGTGTTTTTACTGTATTTTGTATCAAATATCATTGTTCTTTTACATTTGTATCAAATGTCGTTATTTTATTGACAATCTTATATCAAATGTTATTTTTTGCAACATTTAGTATCAAATATTGTAGTTTTTACATTATTTCTTCATAAATATTGTTGTTTTTACGATATTTCTTCATAAATGTTGTTGTTTTTACGATAGTTTATATCAAATGTCTTTTTTACAACATTTAGTATCAAATGTCATTATTTTTATGATATTTTGTATCAAATATCGTAATTTTGACGATATTTATTCAGTAATGTCGTTGTTATTACGACATTTTATATCAAATGTCATATTTTGATGACACTTAGTATCAAGTGTCGTTGTTTTGTGACATTTTGTATTGAATGTCGTAGTTTTTACGACATTTGTTCATAAATGACATGAATTTCGCATTTTTCCTGACATTTATTTCAAATGTCACTAAATAAATGTCGCCGTATCCTCACTTTCTTGAGTGACTGTAAGCATTACACAAAAGCCCTCCCACATAAAAGCAAGAGATTTAATGACAAAGAAGGAGTCAAAGCAGCGATCTTATTAGCATAAGTAAATGGGGTTAGCACAGTGAAATTAGGAGTTGCATGACTAGGAGAGGCTAGTCCTAATGTCACGTGTAACATGAAAAATTGATTAGCGACAGAGGCAGACCCAAAATTCGACGGTTGGGGTGCACTTTTAGATACAACCAAAATCTGCTTCGTATATAGGGTGACTGTTACTAATATATCACTATTTTCTAATAACATATACATGTATACATGGAATTTTTGCCGAATTGAACTTTGTGATGCCGGTGACCCCTCTCAGTACCAATGTAGGAACTAGACCTGTAAATAATGCACAGTTAGAGCAATAGACTTGAATAAGACGAACAGGATTATATCTTGACAATGTTTTTTGTAAAACAACAGTAGCATGGCATAATTTCCAACAGCAAAGGACATACAAAATCAGTATCGTGAAACTCAAATTACCAGGACGAAAGAAAACAGCAAATTTGAGGAACATTTCAGGGATATATTAAAACAAAATATTTAAGAGAAGACTAGTTACCTTCCAGGTGAGAGAGAAGCCCAGATGTTACCTCCCAACAAGAAAAGCAGAGAAGATAATAACAATTCAAAGAAAACATACAAGTATTTGCTACTCAAAAAAAGAAGAAAATGGCCCATGCAGGTCTCGAACCTGCGACCTTCGCGTTATTAGCACGACGCTCTAACCAACTGAGCTAATGGGCCTGTTGCTCTAAAACCACGGTAGAAGTTATAAGACGTATGAAAAGAAGCAGCGGAGTGGATATGACTTTTTATCTAAATTTTCTTCTTCCAGGAAAAACACTAACTACTGGAATTTTGGGATATATGTGCATGTATTAACGTACTGGACATTAGGTCTAAATGGACTTGTAATTAAGCCACTTATTTTTTTTTTTCTGGCACTCAGTCAAAATATAGATATACGATTTCTCGGGGGGGGGGGTAGAGTAACATTTCCCGTTCCCGTCGTCCTCCCCATCAGAGGCGGCTCAATAGTATTGGAGGCCTAAAGCCAAGCCATAATAAGAGGCCTTAAACTTGTTTAATAATTTTAGATATTTTTGTTGAAGTTTATTGGAGTATTATCACTTTTAGTCCGCACAAGAAACTATTTATATTTGGTAGCCGAAAAAGTGTATAAAACTTATATAATTTTTGTATATAATATACAGAATGTATATATATATATACAAAAAATATACAAATTTTATATATTTTTCGGTTGCTATTTTTACGGCGGCTCATTTTTCCAAGTTTATTCTTTTTACTTTTTGAGATGCAAATTCATCTTGATGATGTAACCAACCCCTTTAGTTTTTGTTGAAATATTACTAACATTTGATATGATTTTATTAAGTTTAGTTTTGAATTTTTTTTTCACATGACCGTCAATATAACTCACTATATAGCATTGCTTCCCAAAGTAACAATCATGTGAAAATTTGTATTTACAAAGATGATAAATAAATTAACTATAGCTTTTTATGATCTAATTAGCTTCGAGCGTGCTACATAGATCTTGAAAGAAAATATCCTACAAAGTTAGAGTCGTAAACAAAATTTATTCTAGTTGAAGTAAGAAGAACTAGAAATTAAAGTAACTGTAGATTCAATTGCCTTGCACTTTTATTTGAATTTTCTCAACCAACTCCAAGAAAGGACAACACAAAATATAAAACTATGTTATTAACAATTGGTGACAAGGTAGCAAAAGATGGTTGAAAAAATTTTCTTGTCACTATTTAATCATAAATACAATAAGTATTTAAATTACATAGAGCAGCTTTTGGGGCCTCTAATTTTGTGAAGTTAGTGGCCTGGGGGTTAAACCACCTCTGCTCCCCATGTTCAGAAAAAAAAATTTATAATCTTGAAAAAACATAAAAATTCATTATCCACATGCAGACGAGGGCAACTGTATATAGTCCTAGAAAAATCAGAATCCTTGGCAGGGGTAAACCAGCAGCTCAAAAATGAAGTGCACAAAAGGAACAAAAACCATGGGCGAATGCCAGTAAAGACCTTTTTACCAATGATCCAAACCAAATATCCATGAGATTGGACTTACGGTTAAAAACTAAGCTCAAAGTAACAATATGAAACAAGCAAATAGACAAGAATGTAAAAAGAAAGAGAGGAGCGATTCTTATTTCTTCCATGTATTCAAGTGTGTACAATGTGATGCCCAAGCCCTCTATTTATATATAGGATGACATTAAGGTAATACATAAGGATTTCATGAATATGATATTAACTATTGAGATCATGTGGGAAGATCATGGACAAGGTTATAGAGTTATGGGAGTTACAATCATAATGGTGAAGAATAGTGGGAGTTAATGGAGAAAAGTGGTGGGAGTAACTTCTTTAGGAGTTATAGACATCCACTACAAAATATAATATTTCATACCACTTACTACATACTATTTGTTTTGGAGACACATTTTTTTTCCTCAAAAAATAAAAAAAATATAAAAGAACGGTCAAGGGGATTCAACCGCTAACATATATATATAAAAATATTTTAACCTTATATATATACTATAATTTTCTGTTTCAGAGCTGAGGGTCTACCGAAACAACCTCACTATCTTTTCGAAAGTAGAGGTAAGGTCTGCGTACACTCTATCATTCTCAAACTCCACTAGTGAGATTAGCTGTCAGTATAATCTCGAAAGGGGTTCGCACCCTGGCTCAGCTCATATGCGTGTAATATTAAGAAAATAAGATATACATCCAAACTTGACAGCTATAGTAAAACTAATTTACTACAATATGTTAAAATATACTGATAATGTAAAAATCACATTTACAATCTATCAATGTATATAATTTAAATCCAATTTAACAGAACGATGAGTGTATCAGGGTAGTAGATATGTGGGCATTTGTTGCTTCGATGGAAATGGTAAAGAGTTCGTAAGATGTTATCCAAATATACCAAAAGTGGGAGAGACAGAGTGAGCTACGCGGTGAAACTACAGTGGCTAACTCCCAAAAATGCCTAACTGATAGTAGTCGGATTCTTTGCATCTCATTCAATATTCAATTATCCAAAAATTGACAAGAACAAATATGCCAACTCAATTACACGCAAGCACACTCCTATAAACAAGCCTATAATCATTACCCCCTTATCCCAAATTGAATCAAATACGGCCACACACACACACCTTGTATACTTTGTTATTAATCATCTGAATTATAGGAGTTTTGTGTCAATCTATCTACAAAGGATATATAATTTTAATGCCTAAAGTTCACAGCTTAAATATCACTAGTATTAATACCCGCGTGATCTCGCCCAACTATGCCTTATAAAAAGGACTAAGCGGTCGCTGCTCTAGTTTACATGTCCGGAGTCGAATCCCACAGAGAACTAAGGTTTAGCTACAGCTATTCACTATCACCAAGAAGACAAGCTTGAACAATTCCTAGCTTATAGATATTAAGATTCTTGTGTTTAACTACTTAACTAACAAATTAAAATAGTAAATTAACAACTAACGATACTGAGGGTTAGAGAAAAGATTAAGGAGGTCTAGAGTTATGATTTCCCCTATTGTCGGAATCCTTCCCGCTATGTCTTCTATAATTTCGCCTAAGTATTCTCTACCGATCATGAGCACTCTTATTACCGTAAATCTCTCCCGAGTAATTACGACAATTTACTAGACGCACTCTCCCGAGCTACGCTAGCTGGCTTTTAATACAGCTCACTTCAGATCGCACCCAAGGCTTCGTTATCCCTAATCCCACCTTTAAACCCTCGGTTATTGATCCCTCATATACTCTGGGAGTGGTGTTGTTCAACAATTACCTAAATATGCACTCTCTCCCGAGTTATGCATACTAAATAGGCACAGCTAATTGAGAGCTCTTCAACCAACCAGAATATAAACGTAGTTGAACAAATAGAGAAAAGCTATGGCTCAATTATATAAAAACATAACAAGAATTTATCCTACAAAAGGTTCTATCAAAACTCTAGATAACAAATTAGCTATTCATAATAGTATGTCAAAATTACAATACTAAAAGTCATAACCAACAATGAAAAATAGGAAGAGGAAGGAAAAACTCGTAGAAGAATTCTCCGCCTTGCTCCCAATGTGTTTCTTGCCTCCTTAGGTCGAATCTATGTCCAAAATATGTCCCCCTCCCTTTCTTGGCCGGCTTCCTTGGTTTAATATAGGGTTTAGGGCTTAAAATCCCGTGTTTTGCACATAAGTCCCTGAAATTTCCGCCTCCTGCTGCGGTTTTGCCGCGGTAGCGGTGGAACCGCGACCAAACATGCCCCCTGATTCTTCAGTTGTCCGCGACCATCTTCTACCGCGGTTCTGCCGCGGTCGCGGTGGAACCGCGGTTTTTCACCCTGTTCCCTTTGGAATTTGGAAAAACATAAAACATGAAAGTTGTAGCCCTTTGAGTTAGCTTTCCAACCATATATTGTGGAGCCCAAATGAAGTTCTGAGCAAAAAGTTATGTCTATTTTACTAGACAGTGCGCAATATGCCTCCTCAAGTCTTCGTTCGTACTTAATTATCAAATTTGACCCCCGAACACGATCCCGGCTTAATTCCTTGAGATTTTACTCAGACTTCAAAGCTTCAAATCACTTAAATTCATTCCATAACATCTATATAGCTCGGAACCACACCTACAAGGCATAAAACACACAATTAGTGCAAAACACTAGCGATTAAAGCGCAAACTCAATTAAAGTGCAGTAAATTCGAGTGTAATAAGCGACTAAAATATGCAATTATAGCCTATCATCACCGCGCCATAGGCAAATACAACTCATGTCAAATTATGACGTAGGTTGTTTGAATCATGTGCAAATAACCTTAAAATGTAAATCTCTCGGATAAAAATTATTTAACATTAGATATTAATTATGGAATTATACAGGATTTGTGATGTTATTGTTAGTCACTATATTGGTGTTTTCACGTTTCATTCTTGTTTTTCTTTTTTATGGGATCAAATCATAAAGTGTTTTGTCTAATGATTCTTGACAGTGGTAAGAGATGGTGGGAGAAGAGCCATAAACCCAACATGGTGGAGATCAATTCAGCACAACAACTTGTTGATTTATTATTAAAAGCTGGTGATAGATTGGTCATGATTGACTTCTATTCTCCTGGCTGTGGAGGTTGCAAGACTTTACATCCAAAGGTATGGTATATAGCAATGCAAAAGCAACAAATATGCCCTAATTCTAAGCGAGTTATGGTTTACTATATTTACTACTATATGAATCATCACTATCTATGCCGATCCGTTTAAACATAAAATAAAAATAAATAAAGAAGTTAGAAGTTATAACTGGTGCTACTATTGATGCTTGCAGATCTGTCAGTTAGCTGAATCAAACCCCAATGCTTTATTCCTCAAAGTAAACTACGTAGAACAGAAAACCATGTGCAATGCTCTTCATATACCTGTCTTACCTTTCTTCAGATTCTATAGGGGTGCACAAGGCAAAGTTTGTAGCTTCAGCTGTACCAATGCAACAGTAAGTATTTCAAAGTTACAATAGTAATTTTTTGTGGGTTCAATTAGACCTATTTCAAAGTTCAATTACCTTCCATTTCAACTATGTATACACTGTAAAAATATTTAAAATTTAAAATATAATATTATCACATTCGGTCGAGGGTCTTTCGGAAACAGTCTCTCTACCATCATAACGTAAGGGTAAGGTATGCGTACACTCTACCCTGCCCAGATCCTACTTCTGGAATTTCACTGAATTTTTTTTGTTGTTGTAATAATATCATATTCATTCTGAACTCAGATCCTTTGTAAGTCCTATTACTGCCCAACCCTCAAGTTGGTCATTGATATTTTACTTTCTCTATAGATTAGTTTACTGGATTATTTAATTTATCACATAACTGAAATAGTAAATATTGTACAGTTTCTCATGGTAAAATTTGTTTTTTCCAGATAAAGAAATTCAAAGATGCATTAGCAAAGTATGGGAAAGATCGGTGTAGCCTTGGTCCAGCAAGAGGTTTAGATGAATCTGAGCTTTTAGCCTTTAGCCTCAATTGGAGAATTATCAAGAAATGATTGTACAAGGAATGATATATTTCAAGAATCAGCCCTAACTGGAGTTCAATTGTTTAAGACAATATTAGTACGGTTTAAGACAGTGCAAATTTTTTTAACATTATTTAATGTAATTGAACTTGTTATTGCAAGTTATTTACTCCACTTTTCAGGTAAGACCGTTCGGGTCGGATATGGGCCGATCAAAACGGATAAATTATCCAATCCGACCCATACTTAATACGGATAGAAAATAGGTTAATCGGCGAAAAATATGAATATGTATATTATCCATTGCTTCTTGAATATAATAACTTTTATGAGAATTCATATTCTTCCTAATTTGAGGAATCCCCAATTTGAGTCTTTACAAAAAGTTAAACCTATTAGTTATCCATTGGTTATCCATTTTGTAAGTGGATAATATGGTTCTTATCCATATTTGACCCGTTTTTAAAAAGTTTACTCCCTCCGGTCCAAAATAAGTGATTTTTTGGCCTTTTTCTTGTGGTCCAAAATAAGTGATTTTTCCAGATTTCAAGAATGAATTGATTGTTTTTTTCCTACATTGTCCTTGGAGTAAATAGTATTGGAATATGTGTTAGAAGTGTTTATGTGAGATAGTAAAGGTTAATATGGTCAATTCCATTGCTCATTAATGCTAAAAGGTGAATTTCTTAATCTGTGTGAAAACATCCAAAAAAAAAATCACTTATTTTGGACCGGAGGGAGTAATGTCAGATTGAAGGTATGTCTCCTTCAATAAGGTTGCTCTACTCATCTGGTCGATGACGTGGCAATATCTGAATCGCGAAAACTTTAAATAGGACATTGTGCAATCTCGCTAAACATACTAGGAAGATTAGTTATTGTATAGAGGGAGGGATCCACAATTTCAAATCAATAATAAATATAAAATTAATAAATATATTTATAAAAAGTTTTAATTATAAAAATTAGCTAATCTATGGTAGCAGTATTTTTCTACTGGTAGTGTAATTTGATGCGGCAATGGTATAAAGTGAAATGAGAAGTAAAGAGAAGAGGCACCCAGAAAAAATAATAATTCTTTACTGACTTTGCAAGAATGTTGCTAGTCTTTTCATCTGTCCAAGTCTCCTTGAAAGCTGCTTTCACTTTCTTATTCCATGAATGCATTTCAGGTAATCACAGTTGCACAAAATAGTCCATATCATTTGTTATTTTTACTCCCTTTATCCTTTTGTTTATTCAACATGAATCCCAAGGCAAACTGAACATTTATCCTCCTTATTTATAGTCTCGTTCTTTATTACTTTTTTAATTTTAAGTC
>NW_017670381.1:598229-627719 GCF_001879085.1 Nicotiana attenuata | reverse complement strand
ATCACTTGCCTCCTTTATTTATGATTATTTTTGATCATTTTGCTCATCTTCTTTTATCAAGAAGTGTTATTTTGAAACCGATTGTCTATATGCTTTTAAGCTTACCATAGACTTTGTCCTTCTAGGACTTAATAGGAGCATTTGCAATGAGAATATAGTTACTTTCTTTGGGTCAGCAAATGCGTCTGACATGCTTTGCAATAAATTGCACATGAATTATCTTTTTATGAACTTCAAGTTCATATTATCTTATTCGAGGATCTATATGAACAAATGATAATTCATTCCACGTAACTTTTTCTCAACTGTTTATCATGTCTCCCCCTCATGTTAGAAAAACTAACTTGTTTCCTCAACTTTGAGAACTCATCTTTGTGTTTTATGGTGTTAATCAAAATATACACCGCACATCAATAATAATAAGATGGAATTATTTGGTTCCTGGCCCTGAACCACTTGTGAGGGGAGAATGTAATATACTTTTGTATATAACCTATATCAAACTGATATAGATAACTTTGTTCCCATAAGCAATAGTTTAGCTATTAAATGGAGGCACTCAATAAATCATTTTGCTAAACCAACTATGATGTAAACCAACTTATCAAGAAGAAGTATCTTGAATAAAAAATCTGGAAATTATGCTCTATATTAAATTATTGAGTAAGTTACCTCGCAAACACCAGGTTGCCGGTCAATAATAATTGCAACCATCTCATAGATGCATCTTATGTGGTATACATGGCAGGTGAATGGGCTCATATTCACCTTTGATATTTCCAGCATTCATGGGATTCAATCCCAATTTTAGTTGGTATATTAATTAATGAGAACATGCAACATAAGAGAATTCGTAAAGAACTTTCTAGTTCTTTAATATTTACCCATGTGAATTCTCTTTTATTTTCGCACATCATACTTAAAATTGATATGGGTAAACCAATTATGCCACTGAATAAATTATCAATATTGATAAACTTCAGGTTTACACCATGATGTGTGCAATTATGAATAAACTCCAAGTTTATTATGATTGGGTTTTTATATCAATAAATATCACTTCATTGTGGTATTCTTTTATTTATGTAGTACAAATTGGAGAATAAAGCGGGTAGCTTTTCACATACATATTACCCCGCTACAAGTTGTAGTAATAGAAGATATTAAATCTTTTCTTTATTTATAGTCTCAATATAATCAACCGCTTTCGCGTATACTTTGGAAACTGAATAAGTTTCTTTGAGACTTACTACAACACAATACCTTATTGGTAATTAATTGTGTTTCTCCAAAATAGTATAATTGGCTCTTGTAGAGTTCTCAATTAATTTTGTACTACCACATATTCATCAACATCCATATGGTGAATATCTTTTTTAAAGAGAAAGTTATACCATTATGGTTATGGTCAAAATTATATGGAAGATATGTTTCTTGCATTAATGTTATTCTTTAATAATCACATTACCAAAATATTTTGGCGTACAATAGGTACGTGATCAATGACCATTCATGCCATAATAATGACATTGTTTTCTTATATCATCTCAAACCTCCCTCTAAAGGTGAGTGTGGTATATTCACTACCATTAGCACGTTCATATTCTTCCAAGAATGAATATGTATTCATAAATAAGATGTTGTCACATTCACATCATGAATGGACCATAATCATCTATATGTGCTTTATAAAATCTCATGTCAAATCGATGACAAATATTACTTTCACAGAGTGAAGGATTATTTTGAGAATCCTTATTATTCTCATTATCACAATGATGACGATTATAATTTCGTCTATTGCCACGTCCACATCTATTAATACCTTCACAGTAATAATTTTGTCTTCTTTCAGACTTATCACATATTGCTATCACATTCTCTTAAGGGAATGAGAATGGAGCAAATTCAATGGGACGGGTTTTCACTTCTTGTGCTCACGATCATACATGACTTTGATCATGGCAAGACATAGGAATTTTACCACTTCAGGTGGTTATAATTTCTTACAAACTCCATTAGAGTTGTAATCAAAATTTATTGTCTTTGCTTGTATTTAAAACCAAATTATAGAATAAAAGAGAAAAATACGGTAAAATACTTACCTTAAATCTAGAATTTAAGCATGAAGGAAATTCATATAACAATTGACAATCATTATGATCAATCCCAAAGCTTCTACTCAATTGGTTAGAGTCTCGTGCTGATAACGTGTTATGAAACAATAAAAGAAGAAGAAGAGTATTGTAGAGAAAAGTAGGGAGAGAGAATTCTTATTGATATGGGATGAATTACAATGGGAATAGAATCCTCTATTTATAGGGAGAGGTTGACTTAGCCACCAAGTAATAAACCCTAGAATCTCTCTAAATATGGACATTCACCATAAATAGGATTCTATTTATAACATTATACTTGTTTTATCTAGTGTTATTGCGCCATTTATGGCTCGTTTGGTTCGCTGTATAAAGAAGGCATAATCTGCATTACTAATACGGAAAAGGGCCAAAAATGCCCTTGAACTATTGAAAATAGATCAATTATGCCCCTCGTTTGCCTTTTAGCCCGAAAAAGCCCTTACCGTTAAGCAATTGGAGCAAATATGCCCTTCCCACCTAATAGAGCACCACCTCGGATGAAACCAAATTAAAAAAATACATATTATTGCTGATATGGAACTCCAGCGTGGACAAACCCGCACCCCGACCTAAGACTAATTTGTTATGATTTTAATCCTCGTATATCGTTTTTCGAAGACTAAACAATCGCCAGTGACGCCACTGTCATGGCTGAAGCTTTGAAGACCCATTAGATAAATTGCCTACTTTTGTTTCTTATTCAAATCTCATATTCATATCTAAATCTAAAGCTAAACAAGTGATAACCCACCATGCCTCCACCTCTCTGCATCTTAATCATTCAACCCAAAGTCCACCCCTCCAGGCTGCACGTTGACCGAAAAAAGGAAAACAACCAACATCCTCCACCATTTCTCTCGAGGGACCAAGACCAACCCTAAAAAATCGCTTTCTAAACCATTTCTGAGACCAAATCTGATCATCTCCACCATCTAAAATCCCACCACCCCCGATCAAAAATTGTCACCAGAAAAGGATGATGGTGGAGTGATTTTTGATGATCGGGAAATTTTTTATGATATTTTTAGTCTGGGTCTCTCTTGCTATCGGAGGTCTGCTTTTTTTTTCGCTGATGGAGGCTGGGGGTAGAATTTCTTATGTGCAGATTTTACTAGTGAAGTTGGAAAATGAATCATTACCTTTAGCCGAATATGGAGGCACCTTCTTTTTTCTATTATTGTCGTAAGCTTCAATTTACTATTTTGGTTGGTCACAACTATGTCTAAAAGTTGGTGGTGATAGAGTTGTTGAAGGAGGGATCGGGTGATTGGAAGATTCTAACTTCTGAGGATGTCTGACGTGGTATTCCGTTAGGTGGGAAGGGTATATTTGCTCCCTTTGGTTAACGGTAGGGGCTTTTTCGGGCCAAAAGGCAAACGAGGGGCATAGTTGATCTATTTTCAATAGTTGAAGGGTATTTTTGAACCTTTTCCGTTACTAATATATATAAATTTTATATGAATAATTCATCATTTTATTTCCACTATAAAACTCTGCTTTACTAATACTACCACAACTTAACGCAGAAATAGGTTTTTAAAAACGCGCGCCCCGCGCCCTGCGTTAATTTTTTTAAAAAAATTTAGGACCCGTCCCGTCCCGCCCCATTTGCCATCCATACGTAGCAGACGAAAATATTCCTTTTGATTGGTTGTGTAAGAAAATATAGTCCTATCATATATTTAACATAATTAAAAGTACAATGATTAACTTCTTGTACAAAACTACCTATAACTAATGTAGCATTTGGTTAACCACATCAAACTTTGCATGACCAATGTTGGTTTAAATTATGCAGGAATCTATGTTTTATTTTAATTAAGATATAAAACAAGAATATTCTATTAATACCATCGGCATAAGAATAGTTGAAGACCAAAATGGAATCTAAGTAGACAATCCACTTATAATTAGTCCCAGAATATAATGCCACTAGTTTTCATTAACTGCCGTTTTACTTGTTCCTAATATAATTATAATTTTTTTTTAAATCATGAATTGTCGAGAAATACAAAATTAACACTTCTTTGTCTATCACCCTATTCCAAGATTTAGATTTAGAGGGACAAAAAGTTTGGCAATTCTATGTCTTTGTTTCAATCTTTCAACGAAAATCTCGAAAGATTATAACTAAAGACCAACTTAAAATCTAGAGACCAAAAGAGAAGAAAACACTTTAAAACATAGTCAATGGTTTGGTATGAAGCTATATGTACCACCCAAGCAGAATACAGTTGGTCAATTCCAGATCAAACTACATTATATTAAATGAAAGAATGTATTAAAAAAAAAATATTCAGTTAAGCTTCAATCGGAAAAATATATTTAACTGTTCTCACAACTTTTGGGCTTACTTGGACATGGTTTAATATAACCTCAAGCAATTTTAAAGAGAAATAGACATTAAAGAGAAAAGGTACATGTACATGTTAAACATTCCTGTGATATTGAATACTCCTTCCGTTTCATATTATTTGAGGTAGTTTGACTCGACACGAAGTTTAAAAAAAAAAAAGAAACTTTTGAAACTTATGATCATAAAAGCTTAAGGGGTAAAAGGTTTGTGAGGCCATGCCATTTGTGTGGCTATAAAAGCTTCTCATCAAGGGCAAAAAGGGTAAAATGAAGAGTTTAAAGTTGAATTCTAAATGTATCATTTGTTTTGAAACAAACTAAAAAAGAAAGTAACTCATTTAATATAAAACGGAGGGAGTACTATAAAGAAACATATTGAGCACTATACCCTCATCAACCTTCCTCAAGGACCCCAGTAAAATTTACATCATAGCCTATCTGAACCTTCGACAACGATGGCCTTATAACAAATTATGTAAATTCCACCATTGTATAAAACTGCAGAAAGTATATGTCTTTGAAAGTAACTATAGGATATGAATTGTCACTGTATTTATTGAGTGTTCCATCAGCAGAGGCGGATCCAAGATTTTGAATTGTATTGGTTCAGATTTGCAAATTTATCACATCTCATATAAATTAATGAGTTCCAACACTAGATACGCCCCTGTCCATCAGTCAGCTTACATGGAACCTCCTGCTCTGTCTATCCCCACCTCAAACTCCAGAAATTTACTAAAACATACTTACTACTAAAAGAATGCATCAAGAATAACAACCATAACATGATGCCATCATTAAGTTTTATATTGATCTATTATGGTCTAGCAGTCTGTTCTTATGGAAAATATCTGATAAAATCTATTACTAAATTACAAGATAAAGGAAAGCGATATTTCTTGTAGTGCAACAAGTATGAGACTTCAAAAAAGCCTTCATCATTCATAAGAAAGATGATCACATGCGATGCCACTGGAGCCCAACAAATGAGAAGGCTTCAACAGATAGCATCATTCAAATCTCCGTTCTTAATTGACAATCATCAGGCTTCAACCAAAAGACAAATAGGTGCAAGAAACAATAACACAGAGAATGCTAACCACAAGAGAGTAAAAGATCAAAATGAAAAACAAAAGATGTGCCTCAGAGGTAGTGACAATTAGGTATTCATCATCTTTATATATCAAGATAATACGTGCATAATGCACACATCATAGGCACATTTAGACATGATGAAGAATAATACTTGCATGATCAACAAAACAGTGAAGAAGCAATTATGCTTCTGTAATATATGCATGCAAACAACGAATGACACAACCCCTCAAAAATCATTTCCAAGCAAACAAAACAAGAACAAATGTATAGTATGCAAGTTTAATAGGTGACAATTATAAACATCATCATTCTTGTTTAAGATAGTATGAACCAGAAACACATAATTTCAAAATAAACAAAGCCAACACACAAGCAAACTAGCAAAGTCAAAATATTTCCAGGGCCTCCCCTGCTGAGGTGATTTATGATGACAATCATTCAGCTATCATTCTGTGTGCAACAAATGCAGCACTAGCAATGTCTTAACTAGATATGACACGATGTCTAAATCTAAAGATCACAAATTTATTGCCGGGAAACTCTTTTTAACAACAACAACAAAAAGGAAACTTTTAAAGCGCGGACTTATAAGAAACGTTGTTCTAGCAATTAATTGATCACTAATGGTAGGTTAAGGAAACATAATTACACATCAGATACGAACAATAACAGGAATAGAAATATAAAACAGTAGCAACTGTAATGCTAGTCCGCACTGTAACAATTAACATTAGTATCAAGCATCAGAGAGATTCCCATCGACAAATCATCATCCCCTGTAACGGGTGCTGATGTCCCTGTCTGTTTTATCATCATTTGCAAGGACTAATGCAAAAAAAAAAAAAAAAAATGTTAAGCCAAAAAAGGAAAATTTTGAAAAGGGGTTTTCTACAGACATCTAACAAGAAAGCACCTTTCTTTAGCAGAAACACATCAGATGCCTCAATTAACAAACGCAAAATCAACGAATCAACACCATTAGTTATCTGATTTCATGAAATAAGGCGAAAAAGCTCAAATAAAGATGAAAAAAAAACTAAAAGAGAAACTGATAAAGCCTCAAGCCTCAGATTAAAATTTGTTTCATAGTAAAAATACTCAAAGTATATTTAATGCCATCATAGGCAGAGGCAGATCATTGTTCAGCTCACAATTGAATGCAAGAAAAAAACATAAGCAAAAATTCAAGGGACAAAAGGAAAAAAGAAAGACAGATGAACAAGTGAAATTGATACCCGAAGCGGCGAGCTTAAAGTTTTAGAACTTTGATGGCTAGGGTTTTTGAGTCTGCCGTATGGGTTTAAATAGTTGTAACACGGACTTCAGGGGTTTATTCAGGGCAAAGAGGGGGAATATATTTGCTATGATACCCCTGAAGTTATACTGTATTATTAAGTTCGTCATCTCTTTTTTCCTTTCTAGTTTTGAATGATTTTACACTCTTGGTATGAATTACTCAAATGATTAATGAACCTCACTATTCTTTTTGAAAAAGAATAGTATATCTTTTTAAGCTTGATTTTTCACACATTTGTAATACGGAGAAGGGTCAAAAATACCTCTCTACTATGCAGAAAGAATCATTTATACCCTCCGTCATACTATTTGTCTATAATTGCTCCTAACGTTATAGAATTAGTACAAAAGTACCCCTATGCTGTTAGGGCCCTCCACCATGGCCAATACCATCACACATGGCCTACATTTTGCTAAGGTGGAAGCCACATGGGATCCACCTCAGTGCACCAACCCAATTTTACCCTTTTCCCCCAATATTCCCTCCAAGACCACTTCTCCATTCACCTAACCATTCTCTACACGGGATGTTTTTTGCTTATTTTTCAAGATTGCATTTTGAAGTATTTTGGCAGTGAAATATAATTGCAAATTGATACTTATTTTGTGGTTCGTATTAGTCTCAGGACCCCATATTGCTTCTTCTTGTTAATATATTGTACTCTTTTGATTTTTTATTGTTATTTTATTTAAATTTCCACTTCTCTTGATAATGTTGAAAAGGCAAGCTGTAATGAGAAAGAATGACTTACCAAATGGTTTGTGGTTGGCTACTTACTGTTGGCCGCCAGTCACATTACTTGATTCAAATAGACTATGCTTTGAAGCCTAACATACTTATGATTGATACCCATTTGCTATTTTACTTTTTAGTCTTTCAGTTAGATGAGAATAGAACTTTTTATGATGATTCCATAAAGTTATATATTTATACTTACTCGGTGTTCATCCAAAGAAAAGGATTTGTATATATTCCATTTGTCTTTAATGGGGTAGTTCAAAGATGAAATCCTTCTTATATAGTTATATGTTCATCGACCATCGGAAGGTCTACAGTATGGTGTATCAACTGAGCACCTTGTATGTGTCAGAAATGCCGTATTCTGAAGTCTTCCTAAACTACGACCCACTTCCATTTTGATCTAAGTTCTTGATCTGAATCATAAATGACCATTCTCACTTTATGTTCAACTCCAATTGGGGGTTCATTTTTCTCATTCTATGCTGGAAACTCAAGCTTGTAAATCAAATGAGTATGCATTCTCTTCTTAGATTGTGCCCCAAATTTGATATATCCAGTTAGGTGAAGGGTGAGGTAGTATTGGAGGAAAAATTGGGGGAAGGTGATAAAATTGGGTTGGTGCGCTGAGGTGGCATCTAATGTGGCCTCCACCTTAGCAAAATATCAGGCCATGTGGGATGTTATTGGCCATGATGGAGGGCCCTAATGGCATGGGGGGTATTTTTGTACTAATTCTATAACTTCAGGGGCAATTATGGACAAATAGTATAACGGAGGGTATAAATAATCCTTTTCGGATAGTAGAGGAATATTTTTGGCCCTTTTCCGTTTGTGATAATTTAGTTATTTAAAATTTACGCAATAACAATATGTAAGTTTAGATTGGTAGTCTTAGAAGTGTGAATAATTTGTCAAAACTAGTTAAACTATATTTAGGAAAAATTGCTCAGTTTAAAAAAAAAACTTTTTATTCAGTTCGCAAGCTTGAGAAAACAATAGAAAAATGGGAGAATTTTGAAATTGCTCATGTTTTTTATTTTTAAAAGAAAAATTGTTCATCTTGTTTTTGTTGATATACATGAACATGAAAAGAGATAAAGAGGAAAAAAATGTTTTTGGGTCAACTAGAAGCCTAATATGAAAGAAAAATCAACAGCCCAATCCCAAAAGTAATGGTTAACCCAAATAACTTGACCTGGATTGCCTTACGTGGGCTATTATTGGACCATTTATTGATGGATTAGTGCGCGTCATTTTTTGGGGGAAGGGCATAGTTTGCCAGTAATAAGACATGTATTTACTTTTAAGCCACTGTTTAAAATATCTTTGGTCTTTAGCCACTGCTTTAATAAACTTTTACCCGCCCGGACGAAAATACCCTTCTGCTATAATAATTTCGCTGAACGTATACATAACTACGGCCTCAGGCCCAAAAATGCATAAAGCATAAACTGCGGCCTCATGCCCAAACATGCATAAAGCATAAACTACAGCCTCAGGCCCAAGTATTCATAAAGCATATAAACTACGGCCTCAGGCCCAAATACAGGTGTTCAGCATTCAGGGATTTAAAATCAGGAACTGAGAATCATACTACAATATATGATAGTGAAATACTGAATCACACTGAGTTACATGTTACTGGAATACTGGATCACACTGAGTTACATAATACTGGAATACTGAATAGGACTAGACTGAGATATATATTCTTGAACTGATTATGAACACTGGTTACATGTTCTAGTACCTGAGGCTGTAGCTTGTGCACATATATATTGGGCCCGAAGCCGTAGCTTATTCAGATAAACAGGTTGTTCATCATTCAGAAGAGGGAGTATTCATATCCTTACTTCCTTTGTTCAGTTCAGTTATCAGTTATCATTTCAGTTATCAATTATCAGTTCAGTTATCAGTTATCATTTCAGTTATCAGTTATCATTTTAGTTATCAGTTATCAGCTATTTAACTTCAGTTTCTGTTTCAATAGTTATCATTTCAGCACCAATTATCAATTCTCAGTTATCAGCTTAGTTTCAAGTTTCAGCATTTATAATTCTTTCTTTCAGTTTCTTTACATACCAGTGCAATTGAAATGTACTGACGTCCCTTTTGCCCGGGGCCTGCATCTCACGATGCAGGTAATGATTTACAGGTTGACGATTCAGAGCACTAGAATTCTCGTACCAGCTATTTGGTGATCCCCAGTTCTTTCGGGGCATTATCATTACCTTACAGTCTTCAGTACTTTCAGACAGTTAGTGTTTTCAGTACTTTATTAGAGGCTTCATAGACTAGAGTAACAGCTAGACAAAGTCGCAGGCTTTTCATATTAAGCCATGTTGGCTACAAATATATTTCAGAATTGTATTAGTATTTTTGCACTTTGATTTATATCATCCAGACTTTCAGTATATCAGCATGTGTTAGTTTATCTTCCGCATTCAGTATGTTATGATACCACATGTTGATTCAGCCAGCCAGTTGGTTCGCTCGGTCACATGTAGACAAGCATCGAGTGCCCTGTTACGTCCAGGCCCAGGTTCGGGGCGTGACAAAGCTTGGTATCAGAGCACTAGGTTCAAGAGTCTTAGGGAGTCTATGAAGCCGTGTCCAGTGGAGTTTCCTTTATATGTGTGCGCCGGCCACTCATATAAACGGTTAACTACCAAGACATCTAGGATTGTTCCATTTCTTTCTACTCTAGATCGTGCCATGAAGCTTAGAGAAATAGTTAGCCTTCTCTTCCTATCAAATTCCAAACGTATTGGACGCCCAAGCGACGCGCAGGAGAAACCTAAGGTCCTAGAGAGGATAATTGCCCATTATATTGGGGTATAATTATGGAGTACAGGTCGGTAAATATGAGACTTGAGAGGATGTTAAAAGTGGGATGCAATGGATAGTAGTACAGATTAGAGCATAACCTTATCAGAAAGTACAAAAGTAGTTATCATGTCTTATGGTTATCAGTTTACCTCAATTACCAGTTATACAGTCTTTCAGTTAGCAAGTTTATGGTTATTCAGTACACCAGTATTCAGTTATACGTTTACCAAATGTCTAATTTTCAGTGTATCAAAATTTCTGGTGACTTGTGAGTATACAGTGATGCATACTCAAAGAAAATGTAAGTAACGGTGATCATAGCGAAATCTTCGCATATTTTAGGTCCGGATTAAGACCAAGACTCACTGGAGGGCACAGGAAGTCATTTATCAGATGATGGTATACTTTGAAAGATAAGTTTGTGCATGGTAGTGTGTTCGTATGTGTTTTACCTCCTAGAACAACTTTATTTAATTTTTGGAAATGGAGCCACAAGTTGGATGATGATAGTTCAGATGTCAGACCCTAACATTGGTCACTATAGTTTGGACAAAAAAGAGCCTAAGGGTAAAATACCTAGGAGTCAAAAATGATTGTTATTATTAGAGATTTATTTTCATAGAACTCATGCAAATGACTAGAAGATATGATGTATGCAATGAGAACCAAGAGTAGCCAATAGTGAATTTCAGGGAACGATTTTAAGTTGTTCATATTTATTCAAATCAAAACTAGAAGTACCACGTTAGTAAGTTACTATAAGAAGCAGCTATTGATGTAAGATAAAAGATATGGCAGTTCCCCCTTAGATTATGTGACTAAGTGTTTACTCCAAATGTTTATAGTCGGAAATGATTTTGAAGTGTATAGAAAGTTTGGGGTTAGATATTCTTCGTTTAAGACATATGAACTTTCTTTATGTGTGATCCATGTACATAGAAAAAAAAGGATAATAAGTAAGTTTTGAGTTGATTCAGTGAGTTAGCACTTTTAGTAGAGCTAGTAGAGGTACAATTTGATTCACTTAGCCAGGTTAACTCTAATGAGTGGATGATAATTTGAAATACCGAACGCATGTTAGAACCCAAAGAGTTTAAGTTAAACCTGAAGTACAGTGACAGTGGGGAAAAAATCAGCTAGGCAGTGAGAGAGCAAACTATAGAAGAATAACCTTTAGGAATTATCGAAATGTGGTTTCTCCAAGATTGACAGTGTGAGCATAGTTAAATTATTAAGATTGTGTATGATATTTGTGAATACATTAGATTTCCGTTAAGTGAATAATTTAGTTTTTCCTAGTAAGAAAGATTTCTCAGAAGTAAGTTGGAAGATGAGTCGTCATTGACGTAGAGTGCAAAGAATTACAGAAAATAAAGAAAGTTATTTGGATCCCAACAAAAAGAGAAGGATCCACAAGTATAAGACCTTTGGGTCTAAGGGGTGATGTGAAAACTTTCAGTAAGTCCAGTTAGAGATATGAAACCCGAATAGTTAGCATGGGATATGAAAAAGAAAATCAGTTCGGTAATGAGGGAAAATTGTATAATTGCCACGGGGATTATGTCTAGCATGTGTAATAAACACAAAGTGAGTAGAATGATCACCGAGTTTAGTTATTGATGATAAAGTGATCATAGAAAAGCTATAAAATCATGCCCAAGTTTGTATCACGAGGGTAGTGCCATTGCACGAGACTCTAATTTTGGAGCACAAGTCAAAGACTTAGCTCGCAATAACGTTATAAGTGTTTTTAGGAAGTACTTTAAGAAGATAATCAAGTATGGGAAGTATAGCTCATGATTGAGGCAGACAAGAGGACTATGGTGAAAGAAGTTCACCACTTAGCCAAGATAGGAGTTCGATTTCGGACTCCGAAGATGACGGAGTTGTTGTCTAGAACAGGACTTGTTCCCCCTTAGTAGCCGAAGAGAAAGAGAAACAATTTGATGATCCCTACGTGTTGCAGTTGAAAGAGGATATTCACAGGTATAAGACGATGGCTTTTGAACAAGGGGGAGATGATGATCCAAATATGCATCATGACCAAGGAGATTTATTGGTTGAACGACATGAAAAAGAACGTCGCAGACTTTGCAGCCAATTATCTGAATTGTCAGCAATTGAAAGTCGAGCAGCAGAAAGCCTAGTGTTTTATCACAGAATACACATATTTTGAGTGGAGATGGTAAATATGAAATTTTGTAACGGGATTATCTTGCTCATTTTAAAAGCATGATTTGATTGGATGATCGTAAATCGACTTACCAAGCCAGCACATTTCATGCCAGTAAAGACTACATATTCAGCAGAAGATTATACCAAGTTATACATTCAGGAAATCGTCTGATTGCATGGGACTCTGTGGTCCGTCATTTCAGACTGTGGTGCTAAGTTTACAATGAACTTTCAGAAGTCATTTCAAAAAGGATTAAGCACAAGTTTTTCATCCTAAGAAAGATGGCTAGGCAGAGCATTATTCAAACAGTTGAGGATATGTCCTTGATGTTAAAAGTAATTGGGATGATCCAATACCCCTCACTGACCTTGCAAATAATAACACCTACCATTCTAGTATCAAGATGGCATGTGCGAGACTCTGTATGGGCAAAGGTGTAGATCGCCAATTGGTTGGTCCAAAGTTGGTGAAGAGGAGTTATTGGGACCCAATTTGGTCTATCAGACTATAGAGAAAGTTAAGTTGATTCAAGATCATTTGAAGACGACTCAGAGCCGCCAAAAGTCCTATTCGAGCGTGCGGCATAGAGACCTAGAGTTTCAAGTTGATGATTGGGTATTTCTGAAGGTTTCGCCTTATGAAATGCGTTATGAGATTTTGGGAAGAAGGGGAAGCATAGTCCCTACTATATTGGGCCATATAGAATCCTACAAAAGATCGGTCAAATAGCTTATGAGTTGGTGTTGCCACCAGAAGTAGTGGTGGTACAGCCAGTATTTCACGTATCATGTTATAACATTCAAGTTTCCAGTACTCAGATGCTCATGTCAGTTCAATACTCAGCTACTCATGTCAGTCCAATACTTAGATATTCATGCTAGATTAGTACTCTGATATTGATGTTAGTTCAATACTCGAATATTCGTGTCAGTTTAATATTCATATATCCATGTTAGTTCAGTATTCACGTATCCATGGCAGACCAATATTCAATCAATGCAGTAGTCATTCAGTTCAGTATCTCAACAATTCAGTAATCATGTATCCATTCAGTTTAGTAAGAAAGTGTTAATGAAATTTCATGTTTCCATCACACCTGTTTAATGTCCATATATAGTCGTAGTTGCATCCAGGACCATCATTCGAGGACGAATGATTCCATGGGGGAGATAATGTAACACCCCGTAAATTCGGCTTAGGTATGAATGAGTTAAAGGAGTAGTAAGGTTATATTTTGGACATGTGAAGTCCCATCGGGATGATTATGGGTGAAAATAGTTGTTTCAAAATCAAGATGGAAAGTGAGGTGCATAAGATTCGACAAAATCGACTAAGTTTGCAGAAGGTTCGTCTTCAAGCAGGGTTTATTCAAAATGTGTAAGGAATTTGGGAAATCCCTAAGTATGAAAGTTGTAGGCCTTTAAAATAGCTTTCCAATAATATATTATGGAGCCCAAACGGAGCTCTGTGCAAAATGTTATGCCCATTTTACAAAATGGTGCTTGACCACCGCGTTCGGCCGCGTTTGACCGCGACCGCGGTCGTGAGGCAGTGCTCCAGCTATTTACCGAGGTCATACTGGGACGCGGTGGCCGACTTGGGAAGTCATTTTTTTAGCCCTATTTCGTCCCCCACAGCCCCAAAACATAAAAACTTGCTCTAGAAAGGAAAACTCTCAAAAACCTAACTCCTTAAGGGTCCCTCCACCACCCAAGATAAGTTCTAATGGTGATTCTAAGTTAATTTCAATTTCCCAACATCTTATTAACATGGGTAAACCCTCCAAATCATTAGATATTCGATTGGGGCATCATTGTTGAGAGAAGGAACCCTAGAACTCGAGTTCAAGGGGATTGAACTTCAAAAAGGTAATGTCTTCACCCTCTAATTGATTTTAGCATCGGATTATTGGTTATTGACTCTAGTTCATGAGATATGAGTTGATGGGTTTGATAGAAAAGCATGAACGGTTATAGGTTTGGGGTGTTGATTATTGGTTATGGGTGTTGTTTACCTTATGGGTGATAAAGAATGATGTTGATTATAACCATTTGAGATTTAGAATTTATCTAGGAGCAAGAGAATGGGTAATTAGGTGTAGAACCACCATTAATAAGGACTATGAAGCTTTATTCTCATCAAGTGTTTGATAAAATGCTTAAGTGACCAAAACATGAGCATCATAGCTAATATGGAATCCTTTTGACTTGTATTGCTATAGATTGAAGTTGAAAGGATTGACAAACATTGTATTACGCTCAAGAGCAGGAAGTTAAGGTATGTGAGGCTAACTCTCTATGTTTGGGAATTTTAATGATTCTCCCTACACTACGTTTCTTTTACGACGTTACTAATTGTGAGCACGTGATTTTTGCCCTATATGAATTACTCCCATAAATTCAAAACAAAATGATTTCTTTTCATTACTTGCAATTTCGTGGATTTTCGTGGCATTTTATGTTAATTATTTGCATTTGTCTGTGCATTTTTATTTCTTGTTTAATTAATGAAAAATACAAAAATATGTGCATTTTACATATAGGAGTTAATCTCGCATTCTAGGAATTAATTAGTATTTAGGATTTTACAAAAATACAAAAAATCACAAAAATTGATTTATTTTGCTTAGCTTTGAATTTTGTTAGTTTTCCTTTAATTTGTTTTAATTTAATCACCATTTAGGTTTAATTAGTTTAATTAGGTCCTAGGGTTTAATTCGGATTTTTATTTTTTAAGTTTTGAAAAGAAAAAGAAAAGAAAGGATTAAAAAAAAGGAAGGAAATAAAAGAAAGGAAAAATAATGAGAGATCCGCATTGGGCCAATCTCTTTCAGTCTAGTCAAGCCCAAGCCAAAAATTCCCTGAACCCGTCCAAACAAGCCCCATGCCAGCCCAAACCCCGTCCAAACCCGGTCCAGCACCCCCATAACCAAAACGACGCTGTTTGGTCTAAGTTAAATCTGAGCCGTCGAGGTTGGATGATCCAACGGCTCAGAAGTCGGGTCTCATTCGTATATAATTGTCCTAACTACCCCCTTACCCCCTTTTGCCTCTCTTCTCTACCAAAACCTAGAGACAGGTCCCTCCGCCCTGAGCTGCCGTCTGCCACCGCCGGAAATCGCCTACAGCGGCGGTCGGCGGCCAATCGTCACCAAACTCACACCACAAGCTTACCTCGACCCCCTCATCACGAATCCACCAGTATCTCCCCTCAAATCCCACTGTAAACCCCTAAACATCCCAAACCCTAGCCGCCGCCTTTGAACCCTCCGCCGTGACCGGTGGCGCCATCACCTAAATACCCCCAAATTAACACCAAAGAACCCCCAAGCCTCCCTTTTCCCTAATCTATAACCTATTCCCTTCAAATCACCCTGGATCTGTTCGAAATTAAGGAACCCTAAAACCCTCGAAGTCCCAAGTCAAGGATCCCTTGAAGATTCTGGGTCCAAATCGATCTTATTCGCGTACTTTTGATAAAAAAGCACATGATTAATTTCGATTTGGGACGGAAATCAAAACTGAAGGCTCAGGGGTATTCTCAAGATTTTTACCAAATTTAGGTACTGATTCCAGTTTCTTGTTCTCCTTGTATTTTTCTTTTATTGTTTGTTCGTTTTAATCTATTTTTTTTTATTTTTTGTTCATTGTTCTGTCTCACATGTTTTCTTATTATGTGTTCATCTTTTATTCTTCTGTTTTCATGTCACATTAGTTAGGTTAATGACAAAATTAGTCTTAGGTTCCTTATTGAATAAAATCAATTAGTTTTGGGTGTTAGTTGATTTCCCCTTAGTTTAATTTTAGTTCCCTTTTCTCTTTTGTTTAGAATTTTGGTCAGTCCCTCAAATTGTGGACTTGGACTTGTTTGAATCAATTCCTGAAATTAGTAGGCCCGGTATTGAATTCATTTGGGTCTATTCGGACCCATTGAATTGGGTCATTTGGCCCGGATCCCTGTTTGGTAGACTTAGGTAATTTTCAGGGGTCTTAAGGGTAAATTAGGGAATAGCATTAGAGAATCTTGTTGTAATAGAAATAGGAAGCCCCTAGAAGCTTCTAGTGGGGGGGGTTTAATTTGAATTTCAGGCTTTTAGGTAGTTAACTTG
Source organism: Nicotiana attenuata (assembly GCF_001879085.1). Classification (NCBI taxonomy): domain Eukaryota; kingdom Viridiplantae; phylum Streptophyta; class Magnoliopsida; order Solanales; family Solanaceae; genus Nicotiana; species Nicotiana attenuata. The sequence goes on along the minus strand of NW_017670381.1, from coordinate 610,977 downwards.
AGTAACAAGTCAATAATTCTAGGGAGTCCTAAGCAAAAAGCACAAAATAAAAAGGACCTAAGGGGTAAACTAAAAATCAGCAGGGCTGCCCTAATTGCTTGCCTATAAAGGCATGCCATTCTTGCCTTGCAAGGAAGAAAGGAGAGACCTATCAGAACTTAGAGAAATTGAAGAGCTAAAAATACAGAGAAAAGAATTAGAAGAGCTAAGAAAAATACAGAGAAGAAAAGGCTGAAAAACTTCTACAGAAACACTGTTACATTGATTTCTAGGATGATTTTCATTCAAATTCCCAATTTCTGAAACCATTCTCGAGTCATGTTGGTTTGAAATAAGTTGAAGTCCTGGTTGATTTTAGAGCTGGTTCAAGTTAATTTTGGGAAATCACTGTTACATTGCTGGTCGAGCTAATATTTGTTGTTGATACTGTCTTACCTCTGTTGATTCCTGCCCTTTCTTCTTATTTTTACTTTCCCAGGTACATATTTCTAAATTTAAAGTTGTGTATGAAGTTTCGACTTGCAGAATGAAATGAAAAATGGCTTCAACATGTCCTGTTTCTATAGCTTAATGCCATTGCTTCCATATCATATGATTTTCTTTGGATTTGTTTAGTATATTGACTGTTTATTATGATGGATAGGATTCTGATATGAACTTGAGTGTAATAGTTCCTATTTGATTAGTGTAGGATTTAGAGTTTTGTTATGGTGTTCTAATTGGACCGGAAAGAACATTCAGATGGATGGTGTTAATTAAACAGCCACGTATTTTGTTTAAACATGAAGTCTGCTGTATCTAATTCTCTCATTGTTTTTTTAAGTGTTGATCTCAAGTCAATTTGGCTGGGTTAAGTATATAGGCTATTTGAGCAAAAAATGGTTAGAGAGTAACAATTGGTAGCTACAGTTTGTGAACTTCAATTAAGTGGTGTTTTATTTGGTCATTTCATGTGATAAGCTTTCTGTTTATAGAGCTATCTTTGGGATTATGGCTTTACAATGACCAATCAGTCCTAAGTGTTCTTTGCTCAAACTGTTTGGGACCAGCTTTAGGAGTTCTTCAATAAGTTGGAGAAATCAGTTTGTCTTCTGAAAGATAAATCAGTAATGTGTATATTTATTTAATGTTTCAACAATCATGACCTATAGTTTGTCCATTTATCTGTAATTGAAAAGTGAAACGTAAAGGGCTAGCGTATGAGTTGAATTGCGGACTCGAGCTAAGGATCTTGTCATTATTAAAAGCTATCCTTGTTCGAGTTTGGGCTCACTCTTAGGCCTAGGCGTGTTAAAAAATGAGTTTGATTTTGGTTTAGTCAATTTGTGTCATTATTCAAATCTTTCAATCTCATGTTTTTGTGCTGGTATCAATTTGTTTTGCATTATCATGTTTTGGGTATGGATCCGTCGGAACACAAACACCGGGTCAAACGCTGGCCCAGTTATAACCATTGTCTTGGTCTGAGTCTGGGCCTAATCTTGAGCCCAATCATAATTGTACCTTTCAAATGGGATCCAGGCCGTTGGGCTGCTGACTCATTCATGCTGGGCCTAGCCCCTTGAATAAAACAATTGATCCTTTCCCTTGTAAGCCCCCTAATTAATTAATTAGAACATCAATTATACTTAGTGTTAGTCAACTAAGCCCACTAATTAGAAGGGAGGCGGGCTATAATAGATAATAATAGTTCATGGGCCTCCCGAACTTTAGTTTGAGTATCCTTTAAAAATGAAGTTGAGGTGCGCCGCGCCAAATAAAATCACAAATGCGTGGCCCTCGTATAATTATTTTTTAAAATACTTAGAACTCGAGCTGTACCATTTAGCGAATTTCCATGGCCCTCGCAAAGTTAAAAACGCGTTAGTTGCTTTAGGCGCGTTATTTAATAATACTACCTTCCTAAACTCGGGTGTGCATTTGATGTGACCCAAATCCAAATCCTAAAACGTTGAATAAAATGTGTTTCGGATTGTGGGTGCATTTCATGTGACGTGGTCCAAAGACATGTTTTAGACGACGTTCAATTTTCCTTATAATTAATTAAAAGTGGTAAATAATTTAAAATTGCACAATAGGTTTAAAACATGTAATAAAATCAGATAATAGGCCAATTATAATAGGTTAAGCGACCGTGCTAGAACCACGGAATCCGGGGGTGCCTAACACCTTCCTCCGGGTTAACAGAATTCCTTATTCAGAATTTCTGGTTCGCAGACTTCACAAGGAAAGTCGAATTTTCCTCGATTTGGGATTCAAAATAAACCGGTGACTTGGGACACCAAAATAAACTATCCCAAGTGGCAACTCTGAATAAATAAATAATCCCATTTCGAATTATGTCACTTAAAGTGGAAAAACTTCCTTATACACTATCATTTGGGGTGGTGTGTAAAAAAGGAGGTGTGACAGCTCTGGCGACTCTGTTGGGGAACCAAACCCAGAACTTCGGTTCAGGGTTTAAGAATTCGAGCTTAGAATAGCTGTTATGATTGGCTTTATTTATTATCTGATTTTCCTACATGTTTAAGCCTAATGTGCTAAATGCTTTTACCGCTTTGATATTCTGTGAACTGTATATAAACTGCTACGAAACCCTTCCTCTCTCTGAGTCTTCTAAATCATGGAGAAGGGTGCACTTCGTGTGACTTCTCTTCTGTCTAGAGTCTTATCCCATTTTAGAACGAGGTTCGGACAAGTTGCAAAGTCGGTGAAGCTTCTGTATTCCCGGTATGCTGCCCCCCCCCCTCCCCCGGCTCGAGTTGTCCGCTCGGGTAAGCCAGGTCTAGAACAATAAACCCAGGTTTTAAACCTAGTATAACAAAGCCTCATGCCGGATCCCTAGTAGGAACGTTTGTTTGCATCACGTGCATTTGACTTAGGAGACTCAACACAGGGGTTGATTCTGTCTAGGACAAGTGTACCCAAATTAAAAAGATCATCCTGATGCATCTTACGTGCTACTTGCATATCTGTCTGTTCGGCTTGCATGTTGACCGGCTTCAAGAATAGGGAAAGAAAATCAAAAAAAAAAAAACCAAGAGTAAGCGGTAGGTATTTAGAAAATTCTGAAACTCTGCCGAAATTCTGAAAAAAAAATTCATTTCAAAATGAGCCAAAATCTTCAAGTGCCATGTTTCCCATGTTCTGTCAAAACTGACCGAACTACACGGGTCTGATTCTCACCGGATGTGAGATACGCAGGCAAACCTCATCGGTTCCGACCCCAATTATCAAAAAATCCAAAAATATTTTCCTTCATTAAAAATCTTTCCTTAGAAAATTCAAAAAAAAAGAAGTTTCTTTTAACTCAAAAATAGTTTCCTTCTTTCTAATGTCTTTCATACGAAAAAAGGAAAATCAATAAAAATCAAAATCGAAAAATACGGGTTTCCTTCATTTTGAAGTATTTTCCAAAAAAAAAAAAAAACAGAAACAAAAATCCAAAAAAAAAATACTCCTTAGATGTCTTTCTTTTATAAATGTCAATAAAAAAATTTATGCTTTTCTTTAGAAGTACTTTTGTAAATAAATAAAAGCTCAGAAATTCAAAAAAATTTTCTTAAAAAAAAATCCCTCTTGCGAAAATTAAGAGGTTACATCCAAAATCCAAAAATATTTTCTTTCTTCCTTAGAAAAAGAGAAAACAAATGAAAAGTCAAACAAAAATACTTTCTTTTTACTTTTAAAATTTCCAAAGTTCCAATCAAAAGAAAAAGAATTTTTAGAAGTCTTTCTTTCAAAATAAAAGAAAAAATCAAAATCAAAAAAAATCAAAAAATTCAAAAAATCAAAAAAAAATATTTCCTTTCTTCTTTTAAAGCATTTCTTTCAAAAATTCCAAAAAAAAAAGAAAAAAAGAGTTAGTTTATTTACTCCATTCGCGATCTTCCCGAACTACGCAAGATCTGATTCATGCGGGGTCATGATACGTAGGCAATCCCCATCGGATTCGATCATAGCTATAAAATAAATTGAGTGAAAAAATAAACTTGAAAAAAAAAAGAGAAAGAAAAATTTAGTAAAAAAGAGTGGGAAAAAAAAGAGAAAAAAAGAGCGACAAGAAATAAAAGAGTGACAAAAAAAAGGAGAGAGTGGAAATCGAAAGAAGAAAAATGGGAAAGAATAAGGAAAGCCGGGATGAAGCATGCAACCGTTGCAAAACATGTAGAAACCTATTTAACTGTATAGGTGCATCACACCCCAACGTGTGATTACCTATCTTTTATTTGTTTCAAACTAACCGTTTGCTGCTGCTACTTCCTAGTCCAGGTTTTTATAGAACGGTGGTTGGTTTTTGTGGTAACCTGGCTTCGCACCCATACTTTACTAGATCAAAGGGGAGCATCGGAATGTCTTCAGAAATGACTCTGCCAACAATTCCCATCACAGATGAAATCCCAATCTCGGGCATCCCAACCTCAGAATCGGCAGCTGCCCAAGAAAACAGAATCCTGCGTCTTCGGGTTACGGAAATGTGGGACGCTTGGGCAAATGGAAGAGAGCCGCCAAACGCAATCCCGGGATTCCCCGAACTTTTTCCTAGATCAGGGGGTACCTCCAATGTTCCAATCAGTCACCCAAATACCCCAGTTGTTCATGTCCGGTGCAGCTTCAAATATCTTTACCGCTCCCCCATGCTCAGCCACGGCACAGCCTACACTGCCTAGGCCCAGTTTTGACCCCTCAGCTTTCACCTTCCAAACACCCACCTTCCAAATGGAACCTCCTCAGTTTCCCACTTATACTTATCCTCAGCCACCCCAATTTGAGTTCACGGCAGGGTAAGAAAAGACTACCAGAACTCCTGAGCAAGAAGAAATTGCGAGAAAGATGAGGAGTATGGAACAAAGCCTCAAGAACATACAAGGTTTGAGTGGGAAGAAAAGTATGTCCTATGCTGATTTATGCATGTTCCCTCATGTGCACTTACCATTGGGATTCAAAACCCCAAAATTTGAGAAGTATGATGGACACAGTGATCCTATTGCTCATCTGAAGAGATATTGCAACCAGCTGCGAGGAGCCGGTGGAAATGAAGAACTCCTCAGGGCCTATTTCGGGGAAAGTCTGATTGGTGTCGCATCTGAATGGTACATGGACCAAGACATATCCCGCTGGCACATCTGGGATGATCTTGCTAGAGGTTTCGTTAGGTAGTTCCAGTACAATATTGATATTGCTCCAGATAGGAACTCATTGACAAACTTGAAGAAGAAATCCTCGGAAAGCTTCCAAGAGTACGCAGTTAAATGGCGTGAGCAGGCCTCCAGGGTAAAGCCTCCGATGGATGAGGTTGAAATGGTCACAGTTTTCCTCCAAGCTCAGGAAGCTGACTACTTCAAAAATATGATGTCCGCAATGGGTAAACCGTTCGCTGAAGCCATCAAGATTGGCGAAATGGTTGAAAATGGGTTGAAAACGGGTCGAATTCTAAGACAATCCGCTATCAGAGCTACCTCCCAAGACATTCAGGGTGGGTCTGGAGGAGTAGCAAAGGGCAAGAAAAAGGAAGAAACATCCATGGCAGCGCCGGGTGCAAGAGAACACCGATCCTGAACTTCAAGTTTCAAGTTCAAAAGTTAAGGACACGTGGTCCTGAACTTAGACTTACAAGTTCAAAAGTTAAGGACACATGGTCCTGAACTTAGACTTACAAGTTCAAAAGTTAAGGACAATTGGCCCTGAACTCTGACTTAAAAGTTCAACAGTTAAGGACACTTGGTCCTGAACTTTGACTTACAAGTTCAAAAGTTAAGGACACTTGGTCCTTAACTTTGAATTTCAAGTTCAAAAGTTAAGGACACTTGGTCCTGAACTTACAGTTCCTGTCCTTAATTTACACAAGGATTGCTCTATAAATAAGTCCTGAATTTCCCATTCTCTTGACTTGCAGGATGGAAACAATATGTATTTGTCACGACCCCAACCCCGGTCTGAGTTAGAAATGACTTACAATTCATTTGCAGATGAACTTTTTTTTAGAAAATCGCCCAAGAGCGTTTAGGGTTTGAGAAGGTTTGAAAAATGAAGAAAAATGCGTCTAAGTCCAAATTAACTGGTCTCAGATGTCGCAATTGCGACCAGGGGTTCGCAATTACGAACCCTTAAGAAACCTGTAACCTTCGCATTTGCGACCAGGGGTTCGCAATTGCGAACCCTGAGGATTTCTGTTTCCTTCGCTTTTGCAAAAGGATTGTCGCATTTGCGACAGATGAGGATTTCTGAGGCCTTCCCATTTGCGAAGAAATGCTCGCAATTGCGAGCAAGGCTGGCCAAGGCTTACTTCGAAATTGCAAAGAGCCCCTCGCAATTCCCAAGCTCACAGACTTCGCATTTGCGATCCCTGATCTCGCAATTGCGAGATCAGAGGCCAGCACCAGACCTGCAACCTGCAACAATTTTTTTCCTAAGTCTAAATTCACTCCGTGGCCTATCCAAAACTCATCCGAGCCCTCGGGCTCCAAACCAAACATGCACGCAAGTCCAAAAACATCATACGGACTTGATCGTGCGATCAAATCATCAAAATAACAACAACATCTATGAATTAAACTTCAAATTCATGAAATCACTCAAGAACATCAAAATTACTATTTTCTTAACTATAGGTCCGTTTTATACCAAACCAATTCCGATCTTTACCAAATTTTACAGATTCAACTTAATCATTATTTCAAACTTGTACCGGGATCCGGAACTAAGATACGGGCCCGATACCATCAAGAAAATGCATCGATTCACTTCTAAAAACCTTTATATTTTTCAGAAAATAATTTTCTTTAAAAATTCATTTCTAGGGCTTGGGACCTCGGAATTCGATTCGGGCATACGCCCAAGCCCCATATTTTACTACGGACCCTACGAGACTTTCGGATCACGGCTCCGGGTCCGTTTACCAAGAATATTGACCAAAGTCAACTTTATTCAATTTTAAAAGCCAATCTCCATATTTTACTTAGTTTTCACATAAAAAAAACTTTCATGAAATGCGCCCGGACTGCGCACGCAAATCGAGGTGGGACAAAAAGAGGTTTTTTAAAGCCTCGGAACACAGAATTTACTTTCAAAACGAGTGATGACCTTTTGGGTCATCACATCCTTCACCTCTAAAACAACCGTTCGTCCTCGAGCGGACATAAGAAAAAAGTACCTGAGTCGGAGAAAAGATGGGGATATCGGCTCCGCATATTGGATCGGACTCCCAGGTCGTTGCCTCGGCAGGCTGACCTCTCCACTGAACACGAACTGAAGGGAACTTCTTCGATCTCAACTGACGAACCTACCGGTCTAGAATAGCTACTGGCTCCTCCTCATAGGACAAGTCCTTGTTCAACTGGACAGTGCTGAAGTCTAACACGTGGGATGGATCGCCGTGATACTTCTGAAGCATGGACACATGAAACACTGGATGCACGGCTGATAAACTCGGCGGCAACGCAAGTTTGTAAGCCACCTCTCCCACTCGATAAAGAATCTCAAACGGGCCAATGAATCTCGGGCTAAGCTTGCCCCTCTTCCCAAATCTCATCACGCCCTTCATAGGCGACACTCGAAGCAACACCCGCTCGCCGACCATGAATGCCACATCACGAACCTTACGGTCGGCATAACTCTTTTGCCTGGACTGAGCTGTACGGAGCGTATCCTGAATATCCTAAACTTGTCCAAGGCATCCTGTACTAGATCCGTACCCAATAACCGAGCCTCTCCCGGCTCAAGCCATCCAACCGGCGACCGACACCGCCTACCATATAAAGCCTCATAAGGAGCCATCTGAATGCTCGAATGGTAGCTGTTGTTGTAGGCAAACTCCGCTAAAGACAAGAACTAATGCCACGAGCCTCTAAAGTCAATAACACAAGCTCGGAGCATATCCTCCAAAATCTGAATAGTACGCTCGGACTGCCCGTCCGTCTGAGGATGAAATGATGTGCTCAACTCGACCCGTGTGCCCAACTCACGCTGAACTGCCCTCCAGAAATGCGAGGTAAACTACGTACCTCGGTCAGAAATGATAGACACGGGCACACGATGAAGACGAACAATCTCCCGAATATAGATCTTAGCTAACCTCTCAGAAGAATAAGAAACCGCCACAGGAATGAAATGCGCTAACTTGGTCAGCCTATCAACAATAACCCATACTGCGTCGAACTTCCGCTGAGTCCGTGGGAGTCCAACAACAAAGTCCATAGTGATACGCTCCCACTTCCACTCAGGAATCTCAATCTTCTGGAACAAACCACCAGGTCTCTGATGCTCGTACTTTACCTGCTGATAGTTCAAACACCGAGCCACATATGCAACAATATCCTTCTTTATCCTCCTCCACCAATAATGCTGCCGCAAATCCTGATACAACTTAGCGGCGCCTGGATGAATAGAGTACCGAGAATTATGGGCCTCCTCTAGAATCAACTCGTGAAGCCCATCGACATTAGGCACACAAATACGACCCTGCATCCTCAAGACTCCATCATCTCCAACTGTAACCTTCATGGCACCTACGTGTCGCACTGTGTCCCTAAGAACACACAAATGAGGATCATCATACTACCGATCTCGGAAATGCTCAAATAATGAAGAAAGAGTGACTGTGCAAGCTAACACACAGCTAGGCTCAGAGACATCCAACCTTACGAACTGATTGGCCAAAGCCTAAACATCCAAAGCAAGCGTCTCTCACAGACCGGAATATACGCAAGACTGCCCATATTGGCTGACTTTCTACTCAAAGCATTGGCCACCACATTGGCCTTCCCCGGATGATATAAGATGGTGATATCATAGTCTTTCAACAGCTCCAACCACCTCCCCTGCCTCAAATTTAGTTCCTTCTGCTTGAACAAATACTGCAGACTTTTGTGATCCGTGAACACCTCACATGACACGCCATACAAATAGTGCCTCCATATCTTCAGCGCGTAAACAATGGCTGCTAACTCCAAATCATGAACTGGATAATTCTTCCCATGAATCTTCAACTGCCGCGAAGCATATGCAATGACCTTGCCATCCTGCATCAACACCGCACCAAGTCCAATACGAGATGCGTCAAAATAAACTGTATATAGCCCTGAACTTGTGGGCAAAACCAACACTGGCGCCGTAGTCAAAGCCGTCTTGAGCTTCTGAAAGCTCGCCTCACACTCGTCCGACCACCTGAACTGGGCACCCTTCTGGGTCAACCTGGTCATTGGGGATGCAATAGATGAAAACCCCTCCACAAACCGACGGTAATAGCCTGCCAAACCCAGGAAACTCCGGATCTCTGTAGCTGATGCGGGTCTAGGCCAGTTCTTGACTACCTCTATCTTCTTCGGATCCACCTGAATACCCTCTACTGAAACAACGTGACCCAAGAATGCAACTGAACCCAACCAGAACTCACACTTCGGAAACTTAGCATACAACTGACTATCTCTCAGAATCTGAAGAACGACTCGAAGATGCTGCTCGTGCTCCTCCCGGCTGCGGGAATAGATCAAAATATCGTCAATGAAGACAATCACGAAGGAATCCAAATAAGGCCTGAACACTCGGTTCATCAAATACATGAAAGCTGCGGGGGCATTTGTCAATCCGAATAAAATCACCAAGAACTCATAATGCCCGTGCCGAGTGCGGAAAGCTGTCTTAGGGACATCGGATGCCCTAATCCTCAACTGATGGTAGCTAGATCTCAAGTCGATCTTAGAAAACACTTGGGCACCCTGAAGCTGGTCAAACAAATCATCAATCCTCGGCAATTGGTGTTTATTCTTGATTGTGACCTTGTTCAATTGCCGGTAATCTATACACATCCTCATCGATCCGTCCTTCTTCTTAACAAACAACACCGGCGCACCCCAAGGTGAGAAACCAGGTCTAATAAAGCCCTTATCAAGCAAGTATTGAAACTGCTCCTTCAATTCTTTCAACTTAGGCGGGGCCATACGATACGGCGGAATAGAAATGGGCTGAGTGCCCGGAGCCAAATTAATGCAGAAGTCAATATCCCTGTCGGGTGGCATGCCCGGCAGGTCTGAAGGAAATACCTCAGGAAACTCACGAACAATAGGCACAAAATCCATAGAAGGAACCTCAGCACTAGAATTACGAACATACGCCAAATATGCCAAACATCCCTTTTAACCATACGGCGAGCCTTCATGTATGAAATAATCCTACGGGTAGAATGACTAGAAGTCCCTCTCCACTCTAGACGAGGTAAACCCGGTAAGGCTAAGGTCACGGTCTTGGCATGACAGTCCAAGATAGTGTGGTAAGGTGATAACCAGTCCATCTCCAATATGATATCAAAATCAACCATATCTAAAAGTAACAAATCTACTCGAGTATTAAGACCCCCAATCATAACTATACATGAACGATGGACACGATCTATCACAATAGAATCACCCACCGGTGTAGACACATATACAGGAGCACTCAAAGAATTACTAGGCATGACCAGATACGATGCAAAATAAGATGACACATAGGAGTATGTAGATCCTGGATCAAATAGAACTGAAGCATCTCTACTATAAACCAGAACAGTACTTGTGATAACTGCATCGGAGGCCTCAGCCTCAGGCCTGGCTGGAAGAGCATAACATCGGGGCTGGGCCCCACCACTCTGAACTACATCTCTAGGACGGCCTGCTGCTAGCTGGCCTCTACCTCTAGCGGCCTGACCTCCACCTCTAATACCTGTACCTCCACATCTAGCACCTCTACCTCCCCCTCTAGCTGGCTGAGTGGGCGATGGAACACTCGGTGCCTGAACCATGGCACGGGACCCTGATGTTGAGAGCTGCTCGGTGCTCGAGGGCAAAATCTAGCAATATACCTCGTATCGCCACAAGTATAACAAGCCATCGGCTGTTGAGACTGCTAACCCTGACGGCCTGAATGACCACCCTGAAAACTATAGAGCGGCGGTGCACTGATAGGAGCTGGTGGTACACTATAGGGCTGCTGATCAGAATACTGCGTATGAGGACCACAGCCACCTGGAGCACCGTGAGAAGCCTGAAGTGCCGAATGAAACGGCCTGGAAGGATGGCCCCTACCGAAAGAATCCCTGCCTCCAGATGAGGCACCACTGAACCTGCCCAAATGACGAGGCCTCTTGTCAGACCCCTGACCACACCCCTGTGATAGAACCGTCTCCACTCTCCTGGCCACATTGGCCGCATCCTAAAAAGAAATCTCGCTCCCCTTCTCTTTAGCCATCTGCAGTCGAATAGGCTGAACGAGTCCCTCAATGAACCTCCTCACTTTCTCTCTCAGTGGGAAGTATAAGAAGAGCATGACGGGACAAGTCAATGAATCTGGTCTCGTACTGAGTGACAGTCATAGAACCCTGCTGGAGACACTCAAACTGCCTCTGGTAGTTCTCCCTCTGAGTGACAGGAAGAAACTTCTCTAGAAATAGCTGAGAGAATTGATCCCAAGTCAAAGCTGGTGACCCAGCTGGTCTAGCCAAATAATAATCTCTCCACCAAGTCTTGGCGGATCCAGACAGTCGAAAAGCAACAAAGTCGACCCCATTGGTCTCCACTATCCCCATGTTCCGTAGAACCTCATGACAGCTATCCAAATAATCCTGGGGATCCTCAGAAGATGTACCACCAAAAGAAGTAGTGAACAGTTTGGTGAACCTATCCAACCTCCACAAAGCATTGGCAAACATAGCTGCTCCCTCACCGGTCTGAGCTACCACACCCGGCTGAACTGCTCTAACAAGCTAAGCTGCTAGAGTCTGGAACTGGGGAGCCATCTAGTCCAGAGTGCGGGTAGCGGGAGTCTGTGCTCCTCCCTCAGCCTAAGAGACAGCTGGTGCTACAGGAAGTAAGCCTGCCCGAGTGACACTCTCCATAAGGCCCACTAGACGAACCAGAGCATCCTGGAGTATTAGGGTAGCAATGAACCCCTCTGGGACCTGAGCTGGCCCTGCTGGAACTGTCTGGGCTGGAACCTTATCGTTAAACTCAACCTGAGGCTCCGCCACTGGTGCTGCTGCTCTAGGCTGAGCTCTGCCCCTGCCTCGGCCCCTAGCATGGCCTCGACCTCGCCCTCTGCCCCTCGTAGGTGCTACTACTGGAGGCTCGGGCTGCTGATCAGCGGATGAAGAAGCGCGTGTTCTCTCCATCTGTGAAAGAACAGTGTCGCGCCACCCTTTTCCCTCCGCGGAGAGGAGTCCGAGTTTCGACATTCATGGAGGTGTAATGACTCATTTCCTTTTAGGAATTGGGTATTGCATTTTTTGAAGAGTCGCCACCTAACTATTTTAAAGGTGCATTAGGGCACCTACAGGGTTTATCTACAACTACTTTTGATAACCAGAGATAGGGTAAGGGCTTGAAATTATCCTAAGGGGAAGGTGTTAGGCACCCCTCAGGATCCACTAGTGTGGTTCCCGGCCAGACAGTTTTTGTGAATTTGTGCAATTAGCAAGTAGATAAGTAAGGCTCACATAGCAAGGGATTTAGGTTAAAATACACAAGCGTTTGAAAAACGATTAATAAAAGCAAGGTTTTGAAAAGAGTTATAATCTAAGCATGCTTATGAATGTAAAGGGGTCCTAGGTTTGTTTGTAATATGGATCACATCAATGCAATACCCGGTATGACACTCCTCAAAAGAGGGGATACACGTGGTATTAGCGCACCGGTCATCATATCCATATCTACCCTTTCCCGTCCCGTGAAGGTAATTAAAGCGAGGGTTGGTCTCGATTCTTATTGCATGTTGTTAC
>NW_017670381.1:564264-595027 GCF_001879085.1 Nicotiana attenuata | reverse complement strand
CGCTTCTGCGTCGTGTTTGCAAGTTCTGGGTCTTCTCCTTTTGCCAAATATTCCTTGATGTCATGAAACCAAGGTTTTCCATCTGCTTCTTCTTCGACATAAACACAGTAAGCTGGCTGATCATGGATCTTTACTAGAATGGGATCAATGAAGTTTTTGTCCGGATGTTGTATCATAGATGACAGGGTAGCCAATTCACCGGGTAACTCATTCTGGACTCTGGGAACATGCTGGAACTCTGTCTTTGTGAACCTCTTTCTCAACTCCTATACATGATGCAGATAAGGGAGTGTCTTGGAGTTCTTGGTCGCCCATTCTTCTCGAACCTGATGTAGGTGGGGAATCCAGGTTCGGGTTGGTTTTAAAGGGTTTAGGGGTCAGGTTAAATTAGAAATGGGCTGGGGAATTGGGTTTGATTTGGGGTTAAATTGAAGGCCAATTTACGCTAAAATTTAAATAGCCACTTTTTCCCCTTTTAATTAATAAAAAATAGTAAATGGCTTCTGAGAATAAATTGAAATACTAAAATGCTTTATAACACATAATTAACAATTTAAAAATAACAGACTCAATTTTATGAATGTAAGACACAATTAAACCTTAAAAATGGCTAATATTGCAATAGTGTGCAATTTAGCTTTAAAAATACTAAATAAATTTGTAAAAATATGTAAAAAATTATTTTAGCCATATTTTGACATAAATATGAAAATCCAATAGATGAATTACCCAAATAATAATTTTGGACATAATTGTTGGGATTTTAAGGATGAAATAAAAGGGAAATAAATCAATTTAAAACCTTAAAAATTATAAAATAAAATGCTTGGACATGCTTATATGTATATATACGCTATTTTGAAAGTATTTTGCATATTGAAAATATATAGGGATAATTGGGTGTCAACAGCTGCCCCTCTTTACCCGGGAAGGATGAAAGAGTTTTCGGGTAAAGAAATGATGGCCAATTTTGACCAGCGAAACGATTTTGGAAGATTCAGGCCGCACCCCGTCTTCCGAGCTGCCTACATATCTCTGATATTACACGAATCAGGCCGTATGTAGTTTAGTGATTCACTTGCGGAGTGTGCCGATGAAGATATTTCAAAAACGGACGCAATATCTAAGGCTGGATGAGTGGACGGTTTATGGGAATGGTTAGGTTTGATATGGCTGCGGGCACTGGAGCGGAACCACTCCTACCGGGATGGTTGTTGCTTGCCGGTTTACCTGCAAATAAGCAATACAAGCATATATTGTGCGCAAATTTAGACATGATGCAAATTCCTGCTGGACCATGAAAGCTGTCTTTGGACGGTTAAGGTGACGTCTTTAGACCATGATGTCCTGGGCCATGAAGTGTATAATAAAGGATTCACAGGCCATGAAATGATGTTCTCAGGCTATGAGGATGGTGCCTCCGAACCATGATGCCTTTGAACGATGATATGCAAAAGATTGAAAGAAAATCCTCGGGCCATGACATGGTGTTCTCGGGCTATGAAGATGGTGCCTTCGAACGATGACGCCTTTGGATGAGTTGGCGATATTTCAGCCCATGAAGGATGCAGTAGCATGTGGCGATCTCTCAGCCGTGCAATGTAGTATGTGACGATCTTTCAGCCGTGCAATGTAGCAATATGGCAATCTTTCAGCCGTGCAATGTGGAAATCTTTATACCGTGCAATGTAGCAATGTGGCGATCTTTCAGCCGTGCAATGCGGCGATCTTTCAGCCGTGCGATGTAGCAATGTGGCGATCTTTCAGCCGTGCGATGTAGCAATGTGGCGATCTTTCAGCCGTGCAATGTAGCAATGTGGCGATCTTTCAGCCAAGCAATGTGGATGGAGCCAGTGTTTAGTCTCGGAAGGAAGAATAGTAGCCTTATGCAAGTTGGAAGGCAGAATGGTAGCCTTATGCAATGCAGATGCAGATAGAGGTAGAACTTAACCTCGAAAGATAGAATAGTAGCCTTATGCTAGTTGGAAGCCAGAATGGTAGCCTTATTCAATGCAGATGTAGATAGAGGTAGAGTTTAACCTCGGAAGGCAGAATAGTAGCGTTATACAAGAAATAAGATAACAAATCACAGTAGAGTTTTCTTAGCTGATAGCATATTGCGGCGTTGTGATTATTGGGAGCATTGTGACATATGGGACATCGCTGGTGTACGGATAGCAATTGTTGGTAAGTGCAACGGTTCTGAGAGTTGTATTCCTGAATAATGTTTGTCTCATAGGTGTATAGTATGTTTGATGATTTCGCAATCCTAGTGCCTGCATCCAAAGAAAAATTGCGAGTTTTGTAAGGGGGAAGGTCAGTTTGTATCCCTACTGGCTTTGCTTGACTTGCTCGGCTTTGATCTGGTGATACTGTTTGTATCATTGGGTAGCGTTGCCAAGCAAAGCAATTTCGATAATAAACATGCATGATTTTGTAAAAGTATGACATAAATGTATAATTAAACCAGCTTTTAGATGAACCGACGACTGTGACGTGGTTCGAGACATTGCAACCTCTCTTGCCACGGAATTTTAAGGGTCCTCCTCAAAATTCTACCCCAGTTTGATAGGTTGACACTTCTTACTGTTGCTCGTGTGGCGATCGGCTGAAATTGCTTCGGAATTTTGAGGGTCCTCCTCAAAATTCTGCCCTAGTTTCCAATTTTGGGGAAAAATGAAAATTTTATTGAATTATCACCGAACCCATAGGGCTGCCTATGTATCCCCTCTTAAACGGGAATCAGGTCAGGCATAGTTCAATTTACGTCATATAAGGAAAGCATAAGGATTACACATAGTAACGCTTGACTGCATCTGAATTGATCGGCTTTGGCCAGACTTCTCCGTCCATTTCTGTAAGTATGAGGGCTCCTCCCGTCAAAACCCGGTGAACCATGTATGGGCCCTGCTAGTTGGGAGAGAACTTCCCTTTGGCTTCATCTTGATGCGTAAAAATTTTCTTTAACACCAGCTGCCCCGGTGTGAACTATCTTGGCTTGACTCTTTTGTTGAAGGCTCTGGACATTCTGTTCTGACAGTGTTGACCATGGCAAACTACGTTCATTCTCTTTTCGTCTATAAGGGCTAGTTGCTCATAATGACTTTTTACCCATTCTGCATCGTCGAGCACAGCTTCTTGTATGATCCTTAGGGAAGGAATTTCTACCTTAGCGGGAATGACAGCCTCTGTACAATAAACCAGCATATAGGGGGTTGCTCCGGTTGATGTGTGGACTGTGGTGCCATATCCCAATAGAGCAAATGATAACTTCTCGTGCCACTGTGTATGCTTTTCTATCATTTTCCTCAATATCTTCTTGATGTTCTTGTTGGCGGCTTCTGCAGCTCCATTTATTTGAGGCCTGTAGGCTGTGGAATTCTTGTGTCTGATCTTGAAAGTTTCACACATAGCTTTCATCAAGTTGCTATTGAGTTTGGAGTCGTTATCAGTAATGATTGTCTCTGGAACCCCGAATCGACAAACAATGCGATCGCGGACAAAGTCTACCATGACTTTCTTAGTTACCGCTCTATAAGATGCTATATCGACCCATTTGGTGAAATAGTCTATCGCTACCAGGATAAACCTGTCTCCGTTGGAAGCGGCAGGCTCGATTGGTCCAATAACGTCCATTTCCCAAGCGGCGAATGGCCATGGTGAGCTTGTTGTGTGGAGCTCGCTCGGAGGTACCTTTATCATATCTGCATGTATCTGACAGCGGTGGCATTTCCGGACATACTAGATGCAGTCTGTTTCCATAGTCATCCAGAAGTAGCCAGCCCGGATTATCTTCTTTGCTAGAACAAAACCGTTCATATGTGGACCGCAAGTCCCAGCATGAATTTCCTCTAGCAGCTTGGATGCTTCTTTTGCGTCGACGCACCATAAGAATACCAAATCAGGAGTCCTCCTATACAGGATTCCTCTGCTGTGAAAGAAGTTGTTGGACAATCTCCAAAGTATGCGTTTCTGAGTAGGATTCGCAAGCTCTGGGTACTCTCCTTTTGCCAAGTATTCCTTAATATCATGAAACCAAGGCTTTCCGTTTGCTTCTTCTTCAACATGGGCACAGTAAGCTGGCTAATTATGGATTTTCACTGAAATGGGATCAATGGAATTCTTGTCTGGATGCTGTATCATAGATGATAGGGTAGCCAATGCATCGGCAAACTCATTCTAGATTCTGGGAACATGTTGGAACTCCGTCTTCGTGAACCTTTTCCTAAGTTCCTGTACATGATGCAGATACGAGAGTATCTTGGAGTTTTTGGTTGCCCATTCTTCTCATACCTGATGTATAAGTAAGTCTGAATCTCCAATTACTAGCAGCTCTTGAACGTTTATGTCAATGGCCATTTTGAGTCCTAACATGCAAGCTTCATACTCGGCCATATTGTTGGTGCAGGGAAACCTCAGCTTGGCAGACATTGGATAATGCTGACCGGTTTTTGATATCAAGACTGCTCCTATGCCAACTCCTTTGAAGTTTGCTGCTCCATCAAAGAACATTCTCCAACCATCATAGGATTCTGCAATGTCTTCTCCTATGAATGATACCTTTTCATCAGGAAAATACGTTTTTAGGGGTTCGTATTCTCCATCCACGGGATTCTCAGCGAGGTGGTCTGCCAGTGCTTGTCCCTTGACCGCTTTCTGAGTTACGTAAACAATGTCGAACTCACTCAACAGGATCTGCCACTTGGCCAGCTTGCCAGTGGGCATGGACTTTTGAAAGATGTACTTCAAAGGATCCATTCTTGATATGAGATATGTAGTATAGGCGCAGAAGTAATGTCTCAGCTTCTGAGCCACCCAAGTCAAAGCATAACAGGTGCGTTCCAATAGAGAATACCGGGCCTCGTACGGGGTGAACTTCTTGCTGAGATAACAGATGGCTTGTTCCTTTCTCCCTGTTTCATCATGTTGCCCCATAACGCAGCCGAAAGCTCCGTCTAACACTGCAAGGTAGAGTAATAAAGGTCTCCCTGGCTCGGGCGGAACTAAGACTGGTGGTTTTGACATGTACTCCTTGATTCTGTCGAAGGCCTTTTGGCAGTCATCGGTCCATTTGGTAGTGGCGTCCTTCTTTAACATCTTAAAGATTGACTCACAGATAACTGTAGATTGTGCTTTGAATCGGCTGATGTAGTTCAGCCTTCACAAGAAACTCATCACATCTTTCTTGTTCTTTGGCGGTGGTAATTCTTGAATGGCTTTGACCTTCGATGGATCCAGTTCTATTCCTCGGCGGCTCACAATAAACCCCAACAACTTCCCAATAGGAACCCTAAATGTACACTTTACGGGGTTTAGTTTCAGGTTGTACCTCTGCAGTCTATTGAAAAACTTCCTCATATCTTCTATGTGGTCAGTGGCCTTCTTGGATTTGATAATAACATCATCCACATATACCTCTATCTCCTTATGTATCATGTCATGGAAAATGTTAGTCAAGGCCCTGATGTAGGTGGCTCCTGCATTCTTCAAGCCAAATGGCATCATCTTGTAACAGTACATTCCCCGCGGCGTTATGAAAGCCGTTTTCTCAGCATCTTCTTCATCCATCAAGATCTGATGATAACCAGCGAAACAATCTACAAATGACTGCAGCTCATTCTTGGCGCAATTATCAATCAGGATGTGTATATTCGGCAAAGGAAAGTCGTCTATTGGACTGGCCCGGTTGAGATCCCGGTAGTCGACACAGACTAGGACCTTCCCGTCTTTCTTTGTAATGGCACGATATTGGATAACCATGTCGGGTACTCAACCACCCTGAGAACCTTTAGCTTTGATCTGCTTGGTGACTTCTTCCTTGATTTTCAGACTCATATCAGGCTTGAACTTTCTGAGTGTTTGCTTTATCGGTGGACACGTTGGATTGGTTGGCAGTTTGTGAGCTACAATAGACGTACTCAGACCAGTCATGTCATCATACGACCAGGCGAATATGTCCTCATACTCTTTTAGAAATTCTGTGTATTCTTTCTTCTCTGATGGCGATAGGTGAATGCTGATTCGCGTTTCCTTGACATTTTTTGCATCTCCCAGGTTGACAATTTCGGTTTCGTCCAGGTTGGACTTAGGTCTGTTCTCAAAGTCCTTAACTTCTTTGTCAATCTCGTCAGGTATGTCATCTTCCTCAAAATCAATATCTGATTATTGCGTTGTCTCATTGTATGTCACATTCATTGGTTCATCAAGATAAGTAATAGTAATACAGTATAAGTAAAGTAAGGAGGAAAAAGATAGAAATAAATATTAATTCATAAGAAAAATCAAACATGCTTTTGATAAATTGAATAATTGTTTTGAACATTGAAGATCTTATTGCGGAAATTGAAAAACGCGAAAAGAAAATCATTTAGTAAAAATAATGGATAATGCTTGTTTTATCCTTGCTACCCCGAGGCTCGTCGGGCTCTGGTTGTTCTGATGGTCAAATTCTTGAGATATGCCCCTCTGCTCCAGCCTGTATGGAAGGGTCTTCCTCCCCCTCCTCCTTGAGAATAACACAACAGTCCATATTATTGCCCTATTCAATTTTGCCTTTAATGGGACTAAGAGGAGGAGTGGGTGGAGGGCACCCTGGATCTTGTGAAATAAGATGATGATGCCAGAGTGCACAAACTAACTTTGGGGAGGGGAATAATAAAACAAAAAATAAAACAAAATGGTAACCAAGTTAGTGAAGATTATAAGAAGTATTGCAATATTTAAACACATAGTGCAGGAATGTATAGCGTGTCCTAATTTGGGGACCTCGTTGTGCCCGAGGTAGGCCTAGAGATAGATTGATTTGGAGAACTTAGAACGCTAAATGCCTCATTTTATTGATAAAAATATGACGAATCCCAAATTGACAAGAAATAAAAGTCACTAATGGCCACTGGCCTTATTACATTTTTAAAGAGAAAAAGGTAAACTCCTATCTACTTGGTCCTAGAAGG
Organism: Nicotiana attenuata; assembly: GCF_001879085.1. Taxonomy (NCBI): domain Eukaryota; kingdom Viridiplantae; phylum Streptophyta; class Magnoliopsida; order Solanales; family Solanaceae; genus Nicotiana; species Nicotiana attenuata. The sequence continues at coordinate 588,074 of NW_017670381.1, read as the reverse complement.
ACCTTCCCCAGATTCGGCATCCTTGGCTCCGTCGAACAGCTTTCCCAATTCGCGAAGTCCCAGCAACAGGTATGCTCTGGCTAGATGTCCACCTTCGGTCCCTTCAGCCTTTTGACAGTCTTCAACCCTTTTGATGGATATTGGTGACCATGCCGAATCTGGGGACTTCGTGCCTCATATTTCTGCAAGGCAAACAAAGTTAGGCCCTTACCCCCTCCAAACTCGACTATTTAACATCAACAATTAGCATGAAGCATTTAGTTCTCTAAATAAATGCACAGAACGTGATGATGTCCGTTTGGGTTTAGGGAAACCCAGTGGACTTTTGGACAAGGCTATCTTAAAAAGCTATTGTGCGGACAACACTTTTAGCCTGGCTAGGTTTCACCCTGATGCATGCAACAACAATAACAGAGTAAGGTTTCTATAGGGTTTTAGACTAGTACCCTTGAGCGACAGCTCAAGGGGAAGGCTCGCAACTGTCGACTGCACCGCTAATCGACTAGTTTTACCGCAAATATGCATTTCCGAAGTTAGGAGGTAATGATATAGGAAGAGCGCAACTACTCATTGTAAGCGTTGCTATAGTATTTGTTTGGCACGAGTGGAGTATGATGTTGAGCATGATTATCAAATAATTAAAATTAGGTTTACATATATTTGCATGTTAAGAAAGCGATAAATACAGCAGTTTCATAGTTTAAAGCAATAAAGGAAAGAAAACAAAGGAGATATATCAGTTTTGCTTTTAAAGTAGAAATTAAATGCTTATAGGAATTAAACAAATAATTGCACATAGGGAGAGGTACAAATTCACAAGAACAATCTGAAATGGTAAAAGCCTGAAAATCCCCAGCAGAGTCGCCATGCTGTCGCTCCCCCTTTTTTTCTCTTTCCCTTCCATCGGGGAGAAGTACGGGTTTCGACATTCATGCGGTGTAAAGACTCATTTCCTTTTGGGAATTGGGTATTTTGAAGAGTCACCACCAAACAATTTTTAAGGTGCGTTAGGTCACCTAGAGGGTTCAACTACAACTACATTTGATAACCAGAGATAGGGTAAGGGCTTGAAATTATCCCAAAGGGAAGGTGTTAGGCAGCCCTCAGGATCCACCAGTGTAGTTCCCGGCCAGATAGTTTTTTTTGTGAATTTGTGCTATTAGTAAGTAAACAAATAAGGCTCAAATAATAGGTGATTTTAAATTTAAATACACAAGTGTTTGAAAAAACAATAAAAGCAAGGTTTTGGAAAGAGTTATAATCTAAGCATGCTTGTGAATGAAAAAGGGGTCCTAAGTTTGTTTGTAATACAGATCACATCAATGCAATACCCGGTAATCTCTCCTCAAAATCGGGGCTACACGTGGTATTAGCGCACCGGTCATCATATCCATATCTACCCTTCCTACCCTGTGAAGGTATTAAAGCGAGGATTGGTCTCGACCTCTATTGCATGCTATTACCCGTCCCATTCCTATCAGTCCCGGAGGAATTTAGGACTACTATTCCTATAAGAAGGAGGTTCTAAGATGACTCTTAGGTTTAAAGGTAAAATGCTAATGCGACATACAAAACAAGTAGAACTGCACTTACAGGGGAAACATATAAATAATTAAAAGGCTCATGTATACCTTCGCAAATAATGCATATAAGCAGCATGACTTAAAACACAATTAAGGTCTGAATTTTAAATCCTAAAGCAGGGTGTTTGAGTCAGAACCAGATTCATTATATAACTCAGAAAAGAAGTCCGAATCAGGCCTGTCTGCTGGTTGTAGCAGTTCATAATAAAACAAAGGCAGTTCCAGTTTTATTTAAGTACTTACCTAAGGTTTACCTAGGCGTTAACAGGATTCAGTAGTTATTCAGGATTACTGACAGTTGGAGACTATTGTTATTACCTAACACATGTTGTTCTAGGTGTTCAGCACATAGAAATTATGGCCAATTAGTTGTAAAGACTAAATGAAATTGTTTTATTCTTTTTCATACATTCGTAATTAGCCTAAGTGTGCTTAAGCGAACATAAGTGAGATCCTAAAGACATGGTATCTAAATGAAAAGAGGTGCAGAATGATGTATATATGCAGAATCCTAAACAGGATTTCTATATGCAAAAATATTACAGTCACTAGGGCATGCAGAGATGATATATTCGTTAATGTTGATTAGCCTAAAACAGGATCTCTAAGTGTACATGGCAGTAGGAACATGATTGCACAAATACCGGTTATTAATACATTTAATGCAGGAATTGCTAAGTGGTATGATAGTGAAATGGACATGCTGAATAATAATAAGTGTAAATCCTAAGAAACAGGATCTCTAAGGCATGAAATGAGTCCTAAGCATGAATTCTATTGCGCAAGTAGGAAGGTAAACCTAGTAACATGCTTTCTACCCTTTTAATAGCTAAAACATGCATATTCCCTATCCCTTTTCACTAACCAACCCCATAATATTTACAAATTATTACAGACCAAAATATTGAATTACAAAAGAAGTGCAGAATAAGAAATTACAACCAAAGGAAGCCTGATCTTGACTTCCTCTCTGAGTTATGTAATTAATCACTTCAATGACAACGTTATTCCAAAGCCTTTCCCATATCTGGGCGTGTCAGAGCTCCCTAAGGACCTCAAGGGGTCCCGGGCAGTGCTCACACCCAGATTTGCATAACCAAACAGAATGAGTGCAGGGTGGAAGGGCCAACTTTTATGTGTCCAAGCTCAGAGGGAGCTCAAGGGTCCCAAGGCAAGTCTCACACAAGAGGGGCAGAACCTAGATTCTAAGAATATAGTGGAAGTGCAGAACACATGTTGAAAGAGATTTGTTTTTTTTTTAAAAAAAAGCTGGACTGATAGTCCATTTTGAAAACAATTAGCGACAGAGGTGATTGAAATCAGTTGTAAATGAAACTCAAATTCCCAAGGTGGGATCACACACAGAATCACAGTCATACAAAGGGGTCAAGGGGTTTGGGACACACATATATCTGACTGTGAACACATAACCCCATTAAGGGTCTTAGGACTAGTTGGACATGCACAGCAATGGCTGATACTGGCATGATCACAGGCTAGTCAGAAAGAGCATAATCACATTGAGGGAATAGGGACTTAGGATAAAAAGTTCATAGTAAGTGACAAACATAAGGGAGTGCATTAATCTAGAGCGAAAGGGGATATTTCAGCATGCTAGTAATGTAACTTGACTGCAGAACCACAAGCAGATGTAAACAAGAATGAGGGAAAATGAAACAATTAAAGAAGCATATTGTTGTTGAGGCTTAAAAAATTAACTAGGACATACCAGTAGAGAAAGCAAAGTGCAGAATGGTACAATAAGCAGGATTGCACAGTCTAGCTTTGGCTTTCAGCCGGCTAGACAAAGAAGTAGCACAAGTAATAATAGAAAAGGAAAGAGTTTTGAGTGTGTAAGTGTGTGTTCCAAACACAATTGTTCGTGTGTGTTTGAAATAAGAGAGGGTAGGGTATTTATAGTTTTGAAAACGAGTGAAGAATAAGGTAACATGTTAGAGAGTCAGAAACGAGTAAAGGTCTCACAGTAACAAGTGAGGAAAATATTTTAAGAAATAATGGTTTCAACAATAGTCGAGTTTAAAAGATGGTAAGAACTCAGAATCAGATAAGTCAAACAAGACAAAAAGATTCAAACGCAAATAACTTAATCGAACAAAACCTGCGTATAAAATAAACCAATAGAGTTTTAGAAGCCCAGGTAGAGCTAAGACACTTAGGGCTTTTAGCATGATGAACCAAGTAGCAGCAAACATGGACAATCATAGTAAAANCTCAAATTCCCAAGATGGGATCACACACAGAATCACAGTCATACAAATGGGTCAAGGGGTTTGGGACACATACATCTGACTGTGAACACATAACCCCATCAACGGTCCTAGGACTAGTTGGACCTGCACAGCAATGGCTGATACTGGCATGATCACAGGCTAGTCAGAAAAAGCATAATCACATTGAGGGAATAGGGACTTAGGATAGCAAGTTCATAGTAAGCGACAAACATAAGGGAGTGCATTAATCTAGAGGGAAAGGGGATATTACAGCATGCTAGTAATGGAACTTGACTGTAGAACCACAAACAAAAGTAAACAAGAATGAGGAAAACTGAAACAACTAAAGAAGCATAGTGTTGTTGAGGCTTGAAAAATTAACTAGGACATACCAGTAGAGAAAACAAGGTGCAGAAAGGTAAAATAAGCAGGATTCCACAGTCTAGCTTTGGCTTTCAGCCGGCTAGACAAAGCAGTAGCACAAGTAATAATAGAGAAGGAAAGAGTTTTGCGTGTGTAAGTGTGTGTTTTGAACTCAATTGTTCGTCTGTTTGAAAGAAGAGAGGGTAGGGTATTTATAGTTTTTAAAACGAGTGAAGAATAAGGTAACAAGTAAAGTTTCAACTCAAACATGGAAATAACTACAATCAGAATCAATTAACACAAGTACTTCCTTTTAATTAGGGAATCACAGCTTGAACGGATACTAACGGGGTCAAATAAAGGAAAGAAATCGGGTTGGGATAGATTGATTCTTGCCATATAAGGGGGTAGTAAAAGTATAAGGTAAATATTTAAGTCTAAGTACAAAATATGCTTAATTTTGGGGAAAGGATTCAAGGTAAAAATATCACAGTAATGAAAGGAAAGGAATCAATCAATTCAAAGAAAATGAGTAAAAAATTAGGTTTTATAATGGAACCCTTTGCAATCAGTCGTAACATTGAGGAAATCAAGATCAATCAAGAAAGAATCATGACTCTGCTTTTCAACATATAAATAGCAAGGGATGGACAGGCATACTAGACATGCAGGGTCAAACATATTGTCAAAGAGGAGCAAATTAAACATACAACAGTAGCGGTAGTAAGTTAGGATTCAGTAGTAAAGAAACCTACTCGAAGCACAGTAGGTAACAAGGTCAAGTAGTCATGGATCATACGTAGAGCCAAAGTGCAGAAATCAGTCTTAACAGGTAAAGAAAGTCAGAAACAAATAAAGAACTCATAGTAATAAGTGAGGAAAGCCCATTTAAGAAATTAGGGTTTATGCCATAGTTGAGTTAAAAATGGTAAGAACTCAGAACCAGTTAAGTCAAGCAAGAAAATGATTCAAACACAAAGGACTCGATCAAAACAAACATTCATACAAACAAACAAAAGACAGCTTCAGAACTCGGTTAACCCAAAAGTACCTAGGGTTTCAACACGATGAACCAGATAGAAGAAAAACATAAGCACATCGTTTAAACATAGTAAAACAACACTGCAAATCAGAGAAGAGGTCTTTAAGAAGCGTTTTAAGAAACCCTAATTTGAAAATGAAGAGTCACTTTGAAAGGAGATTGAAAAACCTTTTGGAAAACATCAATAAGTTCATAACGTGCACAGATCCAAGATAGATCTGAAAGAAAATAGAAAAGCTCTTAAAGCTAGGGTTTCAAAGAACCCAGAGAAAGTGAGAAAGACTTTGAAAAGTTACCGATCTAGCCGGAAAAGTCAAGCTTCTGACTTGAGCGTTCATGGGTGGCCGAAAAAAGACCAGAGATAGAAGTTGAGCAAGGATATGACCAGATCCCTTCGAGATCTGTCCATGGAACCACGAAAATAGGTAACCAATAGACATAGGAGACAAGTACACGCCTCCAATCACCATGGGAGTCCATGGATTAGGTGGGGCTTGAAGGGAACTAGGGTAGATTTGGGTGGCGGCGGTGTTGCAGAGAGAGTTTGAGAGGAAGGGGATTCTAAGGCGGCAGATTGTAACAAATGGTAGGGTTTTGGGGCCGTTTGGGATTAATTAAGGTAAGGGGCGATGGTGGCCGTTGATCTGAATGGTCAACGGCCTAGATTAAAAGGGTAGGTAGGGAATCCGGGTTCAGGTAGGTTTTAAAGGGTTTAGGGGTCTGGTTAAATTAGAAATGGGCTGGGGAATTGGGTTTGATTAGGGGTTAAATTGAAAGCCAAATTAGGCTAAAATTTAAATAGCCACTTTTTCCCCTTTTAATTTATAAAAATAGTAAATGGCTTCTGAGAATAAATTGAAAATACTAAAATGCTTTATAACAAAGAATTAACAATTTAAAAATACCAGACACAATTTTATGAATACAAGACACAATTAAACCTTATAAATGGCTAATATTGCAATTGTGTGCAATTTAACTTTAGAAATACTAAATGAATTTGTAAAAAATTATTTTAGCCATATTTTGGCATAAATATGAAAATCCAATAGATTAATTACCTAAATAATAATTTTGGACATAATTATTGGGATTTTATGGATGAAATAAAAGGGGAATAAATCAAGTTAAAACCTTAAAAATTATAAAATAAAACGCTTGGACATGCTTATATATGTATATATACGCTATTTTGAAAGTATTTTGCATATTGAAAATATATATGGAAAAATTGGGTGTCAACACCATGCAATCAACTTATCAATAGCAGACTCCCCCACTTGGCTCAAAGACATAAATCAAAACACACAATAGCTCATAATGCCCACACTCTGTTATTGCCATAATACCATAGTGAGATCCAACTAAATCCTTCATAAGCTCATGCAACACAAATCATCTAATATCTCAAATCATTTGCAAATCTCGCATTCACCCTTGTAACAATCAATCCCACTCTCATAAGCGATCCAAACTCAAACTGCAACACATATAATTCATTGGTAAAAGAAACTCGCTACAAAACAACATAGGGATCACACAACCCTCAGGACACCCCGCAGGAGATAACCCACCTGCTTCACCTCAAATTAACATCTCTTTATACCCTTCCACAGTCATAACTATTACGCAATCACTTAATCTTCCTAAGTCTTAACTCATATCACGACATGAAAATCTACTTCATTCCTCAACTAAACAACGTGAAAAGATCCTTCAATACACCCATAACTCGAGGCTATACGTCAAATCAAAATGGAAATCAAGCACCCAATAGTTCTTTCTACACCTCAAGCAAACCCTTCTCGTCACATTCAAACCATATGAACACATCTCGCAGTCACATCATACTCATCACGTAGCCATCCAGCCACAATTTCACAAATAGGGACACTACCGGACATATAAATCCAAAAGCACGTGCTTACACAATAAAAATCCCCATTCTCAAGCTACAGTCAAAACCTGGACTCAAGTCCTCCAGACCGGCCCATCATCAGTGCACTGAGATCACATCTCGTACCACATCCATGGAATCACAAGCCGTCGATGTACAGCTCATACCGAGCGCTCATGTGCGCATATAAATGCGTGGAAGGAAATCAAAGGATTACGCTTCCAGCTGAATCAATATCGCACGACAATGAAAGAAAGAGGGAATGTTTATCCTAAATTCTTTGTAGCCTCTCGAAGATAGGTATGGACGTGATCATACTGATCCGCAAGACTCTAGTAGACACTTGCTCATGACTTGTAGAACCTATGATACTAGAGCTCTGATACCAATCTGTCACAACCCAAAAATTCACTAGTCGGTGATGGCACCAAACCCAACCCGCTATGTAAGCCAACTATACTATCCAATTTCAATAATATTCAATAAGGCAGATTAAACAAGAGAATTATCTAAATCTTATATATTTCTCAAGGACTAGTAGTACAAATTATGAGCTTCTAAGAATAGAGTATACAAAGCTGATATGAAGAAAATACATCTTCTGTTTGAAAAACATATAAACAGAGTTTTATAATCTAAGGCTACCGTGAACAAGGGGCAGCAACACCAGGAACGCAGGTACGCCTTTGAATCCAGCAACAGTCGAATGCGGCAACATCGGCATCCGGAATCTGCACGCAATGTGCTCAATATGTAACAAACCTAAACTTCGATTGAAAGCAGAGACGAGCTGGAAGATAGGCCTAGTCCAACACAAAGAACCAATAGCAGTTCATAACAGCGTAGCACACATAAACAAGGTAGTAACTCAGGGATAAATAAATGCATCTGCGACCACCGCATCCACGGTAAAAACTTTGCTTATGCGAAAATAGCCTTGTCCATAAATCCCCGCACCTGCAGATGTCAAATTCCGCTTCTGCAAAGCCTTACGCACATGCAATTCCAAATCTCGCATCTGCGCGCACGTAGGTGCGCTACAAAATCTGCTTCTACGGTCTTTCTCACCCAGCCTATTCTCGCTTTTGCGACTCGACGAACACTTTAGCGACCATCGCACATGCGCAAACTAGCCGCAGGTGCGGTCATACCAGAACCAGAAACCTTGAGCAATGCATCATGAAATGAAAATGATCCGAACCTCGTCCGACACTCACCCGAGCCCCTCCGGACCAACAAGTCTTGTAACATAACACAAACCTACTCGAGGCCTCAAAACACACATAACAACAGCGAAACGATGAATCACACCTCAATTCGAAATCATTGAACGTTGAAACTTAAACTTCCCCAAGCAATGCTGAAACCAATCAAATCGCTATGATTGACCTCAAATTTTTCACACAAGTCACATTTGACATTACGGACCTGCTCCAACTTCCGGAATCGGAATCCGACCTGGAAATCAAAAAGTCCACTCCCGGTCAAACTTTCCAAAATTTAAACATTCGCCATTTTAAGCCAAATTCCACTACGGACTTCCAAATCACGACCCAGATGCGCTCCTAAGTCCTAAATCACCCAACGGAGCTAACAGAACCATCAAAAATCCAATCTGAGGTCAATTACTAATAAGTAAAACTTGGTCAACCCTTTTCAATTTGAAGCTTCTAGCTGAGAATCATTCTTCTAAATCAATTCCGAATAACCTGAAAACCAAAATCGATGATTCACATAAGTCATAGTATATAATATGGAGCTACTCATGCCCTCAAACAACCGAGCGAAGTGCAAATATTCAAAACGACCGGTTGGGTAGTTACATCGAGTGAAATTAGTATGGATGGGCTCGTAATTGAATGGATTATCGGCTTTTATGAGTTTTGGCGGGTTTTGAGGTGCAGGCCCGAGTTTGACTTTTTGGTTGAATTTGAGTAAATGTGTAACAATTTGACCCTTATCGATTTGGTTTGCTTCGTATGGCGATTTTGAGTTGATTTTGGCTAGTTTCAAACCGTTCGGAGGATAATTTTAGCGGGATGGCGCTTCTAGTGTATCAATTGGGGTTTTTTGAGGTAAGTATCTTGCCTAACATTGTGTGGGAAGAACTAACCCTTAGGATTTGGGTTGATTGTGCTATTTGAGTAATGTGAAGGCCGTGTATGCAAGGTGACGAGTGGGTACATGGGCTATATGCAGTGTTTGATCGGTTTGGATAATCTAGACTCTTTACGTGCCTTAAATTGAATTGTCATAACATGTTATATAACTCATTGTTAATCTACTCTTACATGCTTTATTTGATGTTGTTAGCATTTGCTCTACCTCTTACTTGTTATTTTGCTCTTATATGCTTTAGTTGAAGTTATTGGCTTCCTTATTGTCTTGTTACCTTTTAGTTGTTGAATCACTTTTAATTGAAGTTGTTATTTCATGGAATATCATCTGTTGAGTTATTGGTGCTGAAGTCATAATAGCCGTTATCACATTGAGGCATTGTTAATTGTTGAGATACCTTTTCATGTTGAGCATTCTCATTCATATTGTTATTATTTAAATTCTTCTACACATTCTGGTTGAGCCATGAGCTATTTGTTGTGGAAATATTGGTGTTGTTGATTTTGTGGCAAGTTGTGGCATATGGACACTTGTGATGCGAGTTGTGATTGTGTTGTGACATGATACGCATGCGGTTGTATAAGGCTAGGGGTCGATACACATGCGGTGAGATAAGGTGGGCTTGATATGCTTGTTTCTAGTAGGGGAACTACTTGAAGCCATGTGGTGAGATTAGGTGGGCTAAAACACGTGTAGCTATTTCGAAAAAAATAACTTTTAAAACTAATTGTATGGCTCACACGGTGATATAAGGAAATTTTTTGATTGAAATTGTAAAATATGAATACGAGGTGGTACCTCGGTTGTGATTTTCATCATACATTCCATGTCGGAACAACTTGTCGATTTGAACAGTCATTGTTCTTCCTTCAATCATTCATCTGCATTTTGATTGTGTTTGGTTATCCGATGTTATCTTGGTATTGGAACGATTGTCATTTCTTTTGTGAGTCATGCATTCTACATGATTTGTTGTGTTGCTTTAATATGCCAATCTGTACCTCTGTTATAACTTGGTGAGTCAATGCGAATTAAATTACTTGGAGTCACTATATTATATTCTATTGAGTTGTTGGTAACATAATGGTTTAAATAAAAGAACTATTAACATTATTTATTCTATATGCCTCTTAAGATAGAACTCGTTATCTCACTCGGCGCCTTATTATTCTAAATGGTTATCGCACTTTCACTATAATTGGGTTCTCAAATTATACTCATCGCCCTGTTAGATGTTTACCGTCTTTAAATAGTTATCATGTTTTTCCTAAACAAATTCTATATTTAATTCGTTAATTTAACTTATGTTTTCCTTTGTATAAAAATGATACTTTTACTCAATTTTATTGATGTCACGCCCCAAACTTGGGGACGAGACCGACACCCAGTGCCTCACCTATCTTTGCGTATCAACTTGCAACCAAGGGATTCTGAACATATGATATCATACTTTGGCCATGGTCCACATTGAAAGACAACTGCGAATGCTGACTAGGTATCAATATAAAACTGGGCCCACAAGACCGTCATAGCCATTACAGTTAACAAACCAACCAAATATGCATACAAGGCCTGCAAGCCCAACATACTACACTAACTGACAGGACATGTCTACAAGCCTCTACTGATGGATATATTATGATCAGAATAGCTCCCCGATCTGCTCATAACATATATACATATATATACATGATGTACATAAGGTTCTAGACCCGGCAACTCTGAAAGGCATGTAACTTACCGATCAAGCTGAACTCGGGCAACACGTAATGAAGAGGTCTACCCGTCTGTCTGTCTAAACCTGCATACGTGAAATGCATAGCCCCTAGAAAAGGGACGTCAGTACGAAATAATGTACTTAGTATGTAAGGCAATATACTGAAACAGAACTGATAATATAATAACTGAAAGCAACTGGGACTCAAAGATAATATGAAGATATACTTACCTGCTGATACTGACTCGACTCTCTTAATATAGTAAGTAAAATAGTTGTCCGACCTTATAAGGCTCGGTATATATATATATATATATATATATATATAATTGCTCTGCCGTAGTAGGGTCGCTCATAGGCGATCGGTCATACTAGGCTCTGTATCTCAGCCAACTAGGCTCGCTCACTGGCGCTCGGCCACAGTAGGCTCGGTATATAACTTACCATCTGATCAGAGGTTGCCCAATAGGGGCCTGTCCACCAATAATAGCTCGATGGTGGTGAAAATACTGTAATACACTATATATATATATATATATATATATATATAATTGCTCTGTCGTAGTAGGCTCGCTCATAGGCGCTCGGCCATACAAGGCTCTGTATCTCGACCAACTGGGCTCGCTCATAGGCGCTCGGCCACTGCAAGCTCGGTATGTAACTTACCATCTGATCAGAGGTTGCCCAATAGGGGCCTGCCCATCGATTATGGCTTGATGGTAATGAAAATGCTTTAGTACTGTATATATAAACTCTCTGGTCTCTTGACTGGAAGAAGGAAATACACAATTGAATATGAAGTCCCGATAAGGAGAATATTGTAACTTACAAAGCTAGGAAAATATATGTAACTTGCGAGACTAGCAAAATACACGTAAATTTTGGGATATGAATTTTTCTTTATGCCTCGTTATCAAACTTGTGTAATGACGAGATCATGCAAAATGAAATAACGCGGTACTCCTTTAGAACCACAAATTTTATACGTCGTTAAGCTTCTAATAATAATTCTCATTGAATTTTGGTAGAATGGTGCCACCTAATATCAAATGACTCTTAGTCATTTGATTAGAATGTGGCTTGCTGCCACGTCACTCTTTCCATCTTTATTCAAAGTTTTTCAATTAATTTAATTAGGTAATATTCCGTTACCCGATAATTAATCAATTACCCGCATAATTAAGAATTGTCTCTAATTACATAAAATTCTACTTATTTTTAATACACTTCATGTATCCCACTATCATGGTCATATGGTAGCTTGTATGGTACTAGTCGGTAAATGTCGGGTATTAACGCTGCCCGTATTTTATCCCACATGCCAAACTTGGACGAAAATTTAATTTCTTTGAATTGCTTCCCCTTTCATCTTCACGAATTTACTTATCACTTGTGAAATAGCATAATCCTTATAATCTCCAAATAATTTTTTCCTTGGACCGATGTCAATTACCTTACGATAAATTCAACGTACAATACTACAGGGTGCGACATCGTCGTAATTTAATACTCCGAAGCGTAACATCATCGTAATATAATACTGCAGGACGTAATATCGACGTAACATTGCGGAGCGTAACATCATTCCCCCCTTTGGAACATTCGTCCTCGAATATTGGCTAATGCACTTATCATTTTCATAACCCAAAGCTCTTGCGAATACTTTAATATTTTCCTTTTCATTTAGGCAACTATTCTTTGAATAAATCCAAAGGCCAGGGCATTCCCCCCTTTAGGCCTCTTTCCCATGCCAGGACTTGTGATCGACTTCCTTCCAATCTCGTAACTGTTGCTACCTCCTATCATGCAGCCTCTACGATACTGACCTTGTAAGTGTTCCTATGCGACTCTTCTTTCCTTTTTCCTCCAGCTTTTAGCCAATCTTTAGACCATACTTTGTAAACATATACAAGGCTTAATAGGATTCCTCTCTAGGCATCTATAGGTGTACTGAAGTTCTATGCTCGGTATTTTGTAGAACTTGCGAATATGGCTATATCTTATTCCATAGACCCGGTTATCCATTTGTATGACTCTACTGCATCTACATAGGTCACACTATCCATGATTGTTACTTTGATTTATCGTTACTGAGCTCTGCAACCAACTCCAGGTTACTCTTGTTGCTTATCCTTAAGATTGATGGTCTAATCTCATCTCATACTGTTGAACTTTTATTCATCTATTGTTGATTCACCTTAATGTTGATTCATCATCTACCACTAATAACTTGATCTTTTATGTAACACCGCTGCTAGGCCTCGCATCTCATAGAGGACATTTGGAGTAATTAGATTTATCCACCTAGGGGTGATACTATAGTTTCATAACCGTACTTTATATCATCCCAACGTGACTCACCATATATTGGTATTTTAGTCCCTTACAATTCATGAAATCCTCTTTTCCTTTTCTTTTCAAATCATTACTCAAGCGAAGGCCCAAACGTCATCCTTTATTTATCACAATTACACCCTCATTCGGCTGCCAGGGCAGCATCCCATCTCTTCTAAATGCTACTAGTCTTAGACTCCTTTGAGTTCATTCAGGCTATATTGGGCTTTCTATAACTTAGAGTAACCATCAGCTCCTTTGTTTCCACAGGCTTAATCCCAAGGACTTGTCCATTTTCGTCACCTTTTCACTTGCCTTCTTCTTATCCTATCTCTTGCCTTTCTAAAACCTTGTCATTCTATCATATTTTAGCTTGCAACCGATTTCCTTATGCTTTTTTGGAACATTAAGTGAGATATTACATCGTCTCTAACTCTTCTTTTACTCTCTAATTAGACCTTTCGGTACTCAGAAACCATAGGCTGGAAGGTATGCCACTGTTATCATTCCTGGATACTGAATCCCAGTGCTTCTAGTCTTTTACCTTAAGTATGGACAACTCCCATCCTTCTATACTTGAGTATTTCGTACGTAGTTCACCTTTACCATACTTACTTTAAAATATCATCTCATATCCTTCAATCTCTCTTTCATAACCTCCCCCCCCCCCCCACATAGGTATAAATCGCATCCACCATTTGAAGTTCTATTATAATACTTGCATCTCTGGTGCCTATACAATTTGGTGTGAGCTCCATACTGAATTCTTATGAGGCTGGTAATTTTCTATCTCGATTTACCGTAGTCGTTATAGAATATGGTTGACGTGCTATCTCTCTTGCACCTCTAATACTAAGAGTGATTCTACTATGTTCTTAATAATGATTCCTATAACTTCTGGGTCCAATAATCAAATTCATGATTTACTTTGTTGATGTAACTCTTTAGCTTCCTTCTTCTTCTGATCGGCCTTTATGTCGTCTTAACTTATCTCCCGGTCTGTGGTTCATGGTATCAATTATTCTGTTTAGCCTTTCATGGGCGCTGAGGAATATGCATGATACAATCCTTTAACAATTTAATCCTTCGTTTATGACCTGGGCTCAATTCTTCCTTTTAGCGTATACCAGAATCTTCTACGGCTGTATACACTGCATGTGTAAAACTCTGATCCCTTAAGTGCGTTCATAACGTAAACTCTGGATCATTGATCGACTAATTTCTTTCGTTCCATCTTCGCTTTCTTTTGACGTTGGTTATTACTTTTCCTGGCCTTTCTGCCCCTTGTTGCATCCATACTTAGCTTATCTTAGTGCCCAGCCATGCCAGAGTTTCCGTGCAACTCATATGATCTCGAATATTACTTTTATTTTTACTTCCCGTTCATTAGCCACGGTAGGTGCCACTTTCCTTTAGAGTGCTTACAATGTTGTTGTGAGACTGTTGTTACACTACCATTTCCTTTTTGGGTCGTTATGCTTAGGTTAAAGCCTTCTTCCTTATTTCCCCAGCTAGTCTTTCGTTGTATTACTTAGGGAGACCGCTGGACTCTTGTAAAGCTGTGAGCTTATTGCGGACCTTTTGATGTCTTTCCTTGCCTATAATCATCCATAGTTGCTTACCTCCGTGCCCTTGTGCTTGTAGGGTTGCTTCTGAACAGATATTTTGACTGCCTTCCCAGTGGCACTTTCTATTATCCCCGTAACACTTATATGGTAACTTTAACTACTCTGACTCCTATTTGAATATATCTCAAGTATTATAATGACATTACTGCGAGGCTGAATTCTCCATGTTGGGGTTTACTACATTTATCTTGCATGATCTGCTGATTTGTCTGTAACTTCTTGTCTAGTCATGACTAGGCTCTTCCTGAATCAACTACTAACTATTCGTCGGCACATTCTCATATACATATTCCGTGTGATCTTTCTTGGGTTATTTCCTTGTCTTAACTTGCCTCATGTACTGCTCCTTATCCATCAATAACATCTCGGGCAGGGACCCTTACTTCGTTTCCTTGACATCGTGTTTGCATAATGTTCTGGAATCATAGCATATCTGTAGGCTTTGAATAAGTGCAATCTCATCCCTTTCTCATTTTTATCGTATTCTACCTTTCCCCTTCAATAGTTACTAGAACTACTTAATTCTGACTTAATGCCACATCACTTGGAGCTACGACGACCTTCCTATAGATGTTTTCCCTCCCAATCTTTGGCGTCCTTTCGCATCATCAATGACCCTTACTCGCCTTGTGTTAATCCTTCTGTACCAGGGATAACAAAATTCCTCACTCGCAATGGTGACACTTAGTATAACTGGCACATACAGTCCCTTAAGCTTAACTTTGCTCACATGGCATTCTTTAGGGAAGCATCTTCCTGAATGACCATTCTCTAAATTTCTCATGAATCTCCTTATGTTGTCCATTCTACTATCACCGGAACGCAATCTGAAATTCTCATGATTCTGACCATTATCAAATCACTCAGTTCCTAAATCATGTTTAGGTTATCCTGTTCACCAGTCCATATTGATTTCTATTACACTGGAGTCTAACTTTCCCATCTGTTAATCACATTAGAGTCACGAACTTACTTCTCGAAATAAGGATGTGGATGTATGGCCTATACTCTTTGTTGTCTCCAGGCCTAGCACCTCTCATTTTTTCCTTCCCTCGACTATCGACTATGTAATACTGTCAATTCATTTTATTTTTCCATCGTTGTCATCCATGTTTCAGATCTTACTCATAATTCTTTCTTATCTCTCTTCTCATTGCTCTGCTAATATTTCTCCCTATCCCTTTTCTTGCGAAAACATCAATGAGATATTTTTTGCTTTTAGTTCCCCTTGCTTCATTCATCGGCTCTTCGGGTTTCTCGATGTCCTCGCTCTACTAGGGATGAGAGACACTAAGGAAATCTTTATCCCTTCCAAGATTTTAGTGCCTATCTTCGTAGTACTCATATCTAGCTGTACCATTTAATAGTGCACCATCTAGGTGTCTCACAGGGAGATCTATTAGCACGTTTTCAATATCCTTTGGCAATGTCAACTAACGCAGACAATTCATCCACCATTTTGGGTCACTCTAACTCCAGCCGGATCGTGATATTATGTCCTTCTCTTAAACCATATTTGTTAGCTCCCATAGAGCATGTCTTAGATCAGTGTGGCCAATTGTACATACCTCTGTTACTGTTGAAGGTAACTCAAAAGGCTTATATTCCTCTGTCTGAGTTGTAAATATTGTTAACCTTCATTAACTGGGCGCCTCGTACCCTTCTTCATCATGCTTCTTTTGCTTCTTGAAACTTGTGTTTATCTTCCGAATCTCTCATTGTCTTTCACCATAAAGGTGGATAGATATTCTTGCCTTAAAGCTCCTTATCAAGAGGCTTATACGTCTTAGTACACACATGATCTACTGAAGTCCTTACATTTACTTATCGTAAGCATCATAAAAAATCGAGTTTTTCTAACTCAACTCTTCCATAGCTATATCTCTTACCACCTGTCTTTCTTGGTGTAGGTATCGTCTTATTAGAAATAGAAGATAGGAGTTTGAATTCTTATAAGTGAGCTCTACAACACGATCTAGAGTAAGAAGAAAGAGTGACAGTCCTAAATGCCCTGCAGCCTCCTGCTTATAAGTGTGGTGCACCACACACCCATAAACAAGACTCTACTAGACCCGGTTTGTAGACTCCCTAGAACAGAACTACTCTAATACCACTTTTGTCATGCCCCGAACCTGGGGACGAGACTGGCACCTAGTGCCTCACCTATCCTTGCGTATAAACTTGCAACTAAGGGACTCTGAACATATAATATCATACTTTGACCATGGGCCACATTGCAAGACAACTGCGAATGCTGACTAGGTATCAATATAAAACTGGTCCAACAAGGCCATCATAACCATTACAGTTGAAAAACCAACCAAATATGCATACAAGGCCTGCAAGCCCAACATACTGCACTAACTGACATGATATGTCTATAAGCCTCTACTGATAGATATACTATGATCGGAATAGTTCCCGATCTACTCATAATATATATATATATATATATATATATATATATATATATATATATATATATATATATATATATATATATATATATATATATACAAGATGTACATAAGGTTCTAGACCTGGCAACTCCGAAAGGCATGGAGCTTACCGATCAAGTTGAACTCGGGCAACACGTAATGAGGAGGTCTACCCATCTGTCTGTCTGTCTAAACCTGCATACATGAAATGCAGCTCCCCTAGAAAAGGGACGTCAGTACGAAATAATGTAATGAGTATGTAAGGCAATATACTGAAAAAAACTGATAATATAATAACTGAAAGCAACTGGGAGTCAAAGATAATCAGAACATGTGCTTACCTGTTGATACTGACTCAACTCTCTCAATATAGTAAGTAAAATTGCTGTCCGGCCTTATAAGGCTCGGTATATATACATATATATAACTGCTCTTCCGTAGTAGGCTCGCTCATAGGCGCTCAACCATACTAGGCTCTGTATCTCGACCAACTGGGCTTGCTCATAGGCGCTCGGCCACAGCAGGCTCGGTATGTAATTTACCATCTAATCTGAGGTTTCCCAATAGGGGCCTGCCTATCGATTATAGCTCGATGGTAATGAAAATACTTTAATACTGTATATATATAAACTCTCTGTTCTCTTGAATGGAAGAAGAAAATACTCAATTGAATATGAAGTCCCGATAAGGAGAATATTGTAACTTACAAAACTAGGAAAATATACGTAACTTGCGAGACTAGCAAAATATACATAAATTCCGGGATAAGAATTTTTCTTTATGCCTCGTTATCAAACTTTTGTAATGAAGAGATCATGCAAAATGAAATCAGGGCTTAGCCTTAACATACCTGGAGTAGGAAAAAATCCGTATGATATTCTTGAAAAAGGTTGCACCGTACTCCTTTAGAACCGCAAAATTTTTACGTGGTTAAGCTTCTAATAATAATTCTCATTGAATTTTGGTAGAAGAAATCTCGTTATTAATTTGCTAAGGTTCATGCCTGTTTTGTGTCTTAATTGAAACTCTTAAGTGTTATATTGAAAATCTTGGATTGAAGAAAGTCTTAGATTAAAGTAATATATTAAGTGGCTTTGAAATGTATCATAACTAATCTATTTTGGTGCCACCTAATCTCAAATGACTCTTAGTCATTTGATTAGAATGTGGCTTGCTGCCACGTCACTCTTTTCATCTTTATCCAAACTTTTTCAATTAATTTAATTAGGTAATATCCCGCTACCTAATAATTAATCAATTACCTGCATTATTAAGAATTGTCTCAAATTACTTAAAATTGTACTTATTTTTAATACACATTACATATCCCACTATCATGGCCATATGGTACCTTGCTAGTCCGTAAATATCGGGTATTAACGCTCGGCCCGTATTTTATCCCCACATGCCAAACATGGACGAAAATTCATTTTCTTTGACTTGATTCCCTTTTTACCTTCACGAATTTTCATCACTTGTGAAATAACATAATCCTTATAATGTCCAAATAATCTTTTCCTTGGGCCGATGTCAATTACCTTACGATAAATTCAATGTACAATACTACAGGGTGCGACGTCGTCATAATTTAATATTGCGAAGCGTAACATCATTGTAATATAATACTGCATGACGTAATATTGCAGTGTGTAACAATTGATTTCTAAACTAAACCCATCTTATACTCGGTTTCGTACAAATTTTATATTATTAACTTTACTTGATTTCTAGAATAAACTCATTATTTCATTTGACACCTTACTTTACTCAAGATTGTTATTATATTTTATGGTGTCTAAATATATCTTTCGTTCATCTAAATTAATATTTATCACGGTTGCAAAGTACATGGTAGCATGTGGACTTTGTCGTGTGAAGGTGATTGTTATTGTGGGCACGAGGTGCTATATGTGTAAGATTTGGAAATTGTAGTCCATGACTTGCGGTTTATGAGGTGTGGTGTCTCAGGATAATTCTTGTTGTAATTCTGTCACGACCCAACCCCGATCGTGATGGCTCCTAACACACTGCTAGGCAAGCCCGACCATTTAGACAACCTTGAACGATTAATCATAGAGGATAAATAAATATTCACAACTAAATTACCAAATTAAATGCGAAATTTCTGAAATAATTTCTATCATTCGAAACCCCAAAACAAAAAAAATACTAATCAGCCCACAGAATCTGGTGTCACGAACATGAGCCTCTAATACAGAATATTCACCTATCACAAGTATATCAGGGAAAAAAAATGCGAACAAAAGGATAAAGATAGATGGGAGAGATCAAGGCTGCGAACGCCATGCAGCTACCTCGATACTCCCGGATACTGCTGCTCAGCTAAACAAGTCCTCACTCACCCTGTGGTGTACCAGGATCTGCACACAAGGTGCAGGGAGTATTGTGAGTACTTCCAACCCAGAAAGTAATAAATATAAATAAAGTCCGAGGGTAAGAAATTCCAAATAAACACAAGGTAAAGCTATAAAAACAGTAAAACAGCGAAGACAATTATAATAATACCACGACAGATAAAGAATAAATGACAATTAAAATATGCAATGCAACACATAAACCGGTACTCACCAGTACACCGCTGCGGCGTGCAGCCCGCTCCATTTATTTAACGTCGACGACGCTCACTGGGGGTGTGACGAATTCGGGAGGGGCCCTTACGGCCCAAGCGCAATAATAAGCCATATCGTGGCATCAAACAGGCCCTCGGCCTCATATCAATATCAATATCATACCACTGCGGCGTGCAGTCCAATCCCACACTCAGTCCAAAATCAAATAAGCCTTTCGGCACAATGCTATAAAAATATTCAGCCCAAACTTCATTTAGAAATATTACTTTAGTTTCTACTTTTAGAAAAATCGCTGAGTTTACAAAAAAACTGTGTTAAATACCAGGACTGAGTTCAATATCTAGAAATATGGTAAGAAAACAGTAAAAATAATCCCTGAAGGATTCAAGTAGTTGGCACGAAGCCCAATTATGACAATTAATCCATTTTTATGAGGATATCACAAAACTACAATCAATTAGGTAGTAATTTTATTAAGCGGGACGGACCAAGTCACAATCCCCGACGGTGCTCTACCCCACGCCCGTTATCCGGCGTGCAAGTCACCTCACATAGCACTACATTGTGCAAATTCGGGGTTTCAAACCCTCAACACATCATTTACATTTATTACTAACCTCAAGCTGGCCAAAGTCCTAGCTTGCTATGCCCTTGCCTTTCGAATTAACCTCCTCGTGCGTCGAATCTGACCAAAACCACAACAAATACGTCACAATAGGCTAAGTGAACATAACCCAATCGAAAAGACTCAAAAAATATCGAAAAAATCACGAAATTTGCAAAACCCGAGCCCCGAGCCCACTTCTCGAAATATCAAAAAATTAACGTCACCGGATTCCTCATCTCGCCACGAGTCTATACATACCAAAATCTCTCAAATCGGACCACAAATGGCTCCTCAAATCTCAAATTTAGAATTTCAAACTCACGCCCTAATTTCTTACAATTTGGCTATACTCTCATGAATTTCATGGATGATTCTACAATAAAATCATGTTTTTAACTCATAAAACTTACCTTCAATCGATCCCAGTTGAAACTCTCTTCAATTCCCGTCCAAAAGCTCTCAATAATGCCCAAAAATGGTGGAAAAATGGGTTGGGTTCGCGGATGAAATGTTTTAAAACATTCTGCCCAGGTCTGACCCCTCCTTCTTCGCGTTCGCGTACAGTATCTCGCGTTCGCGAAGGCCAATTTCCAGGCCCTTCACATTCGCGTAGCAAATCTCGCGTTCGCTTAGGCCAAATGCCCCAAGGCCCAATTTTCCTTCTACACGTTCGCGGTTACTCTCCCGCGTTCGCGTAGCACCTTGACCCACTCCTTCGCGTTCGCGACTCCCCCTTCGCGTTCGCGAAGGCCAACATCACAGCCTCCCATATTTCCTCTTCGCGTTCGCGAGACTCCCCTCGCGTTCGCGAAGAAGGAAACCAGATACCAGCAACCAGCAGTCAACAAGTCCCAAAAATGACCCGTTGGGCATCCGAAACACACCTGAGGCCCCCAAGACCTTAACCAATAACACCAACACATCCTATAACATCATTCAAACTCGTTCCAATCATAAAAACACCTCAAACAACACTAAAACAATCATTTCTCATTGAATTCAAGCCTAAGTTTCTTCAAAACTTCCGAAATACGCATTTGATCAAAAACCCGACCAAAACACCTCCGAATGATCTGAAATTTTGCACACACATCCAAAATCACCTAACGAAGCTACTGCAACTCTCGGAATTCCATCCCGACCCCCGAATCAAAATCTCACCTACCAACCGGAATTCGCCAAAATACTAACTTCGCCAATTCAAGTCTAGTTCTACACCGGACCTCCAAAATCAATTCCGATCGCACTCCTAAGTCACAAATCATCCCCCGAAGCTAACCAAATCACCGAAATTCACATTCGAGCCCTCTAACACATAAGTCAATGTCCGGTTGACTTTTCCAAAACAAACCTTCCTTAAAGAGACTAAATGTCTCATTTTCTACCAAAACCAAACCAATTCGACTCTAACTCACCAAATGCCTATAATGAAACATGAAGAAGCAATAAATGGGGAAAACGGGGCGGTAAAACATTAGACGACGGGTCGGGTCGTCACATCCTCCCCAACATAAATAAACGCTCGTCCTCGAGCGGGCCAAGAAACATACCTGAAGTCTCAAATAGGTGAGGATATCTGCTCCGCATCTCCTGTTCGGTCTCCCAGGTAGCCTCCTCCACGGGCCGACTTCTCCACTACACATTCACCGATGCAACATCTTTTGATCTCAACTTCCGAACCTGACGATCCAAAATGGCTGCTGGCTCTACCTCATAAGTCAAGTCACCCTCCAGCTGAACTGTACTGAAATCTAAAACATGGGGCGGGTCCCCAATGTACTTTCGGAGCATAGACACATGAAAAAGTGGATGCACGCCCGACAAGCTAGGTGGCAAGGCAAGCTCATAAGCCACCTCCCCGATCCTCCTAAGTACCTCAAAAGGCCCAATGAACCGCGGACTCAGCTTCCCTTTCTTCCCAAATCTCATAACACCCTTTGTGGGTGAAACCTTCAGTAAGACTTTCTCACCAATCATATACGATACATCTCGGACCTCCCTGTCTGCATAAGTCTTCTGTCTCGACTGTGCTGTACGGAGTCTCTCCTGAATCACCTTCACCTTCTCCAATGCATCCTGAACCAAATCTGTCCCCAACAATCTAGCCTCCCCCGGCTCGAACCAACCAATTGGAGATCTACACCGCTCCCATATAAGGCCTCATACGGTGCCATCTGAATGCTAGACTGATAGCTATTGTTGTAGGCAAACTCTGCAAGCGGTAGAAACCGATCCCACGACCCTCCAAAATCAATAACACAGGCACGTAACATATCCTCCAATATCTGAATGGTGCGCTCGGACTGCCCGTCCGTCTGAGGGTGAAAAGCTGTGCTCAACTGCACCTGAGTACCCAACTCTCGCTGAACTGCCTGCCAAAACTGAGAGGTGAACTGACTGCCCCGATCTGATATGATGGAAACTGGGACACCATGCAATCGAACTATCTCCCAAATATAGATCTCTGCCAGCCGCTCTAAAGAGTAAGTAGTGCAAACCGGAATGAAGTGCACGGACTTGGTCAGCCTGTCTACAATCACCAAAATAGCCTCAAATTTCATCAGTGTTCGTGGGAGTCTGGTAACAAAATCCATAGTGATCCTCTCCCACTTCCACTCAGGAATAACCATCTGCAGATGTAAGCCACCCGGTCTCTGATGCTCATATTACACTTGCTGACAATTAAGACACCGGGCTACATACTCCACAATATCTCTCTTCATCCTCCGCCACCAATAGTGCTGTCTGAGATCCTGATACATCTTCGCGGCACCCGGATGAATGGAATACCGCGAGCTATGGGCCTCCTCCAATATCAACTCCCGAAGCCCACCCATTTTTGCCACGCAAATCCGGCCCTGCATCCTCAACACACCATCATCTCCAATGATCACATCCCTGGCATCATCATGCTGAACCCTGTCCTTAAGGACAAGCAAATGGGGATCATCATACTGACACTCCCTGATGCGGTCATACAAGGAAGACCGAGAAACCACACAAGCCAACACTCGACTGGGCTCTGAAATATCTAATCTCACAAATCGGTTGGCCAAGGCCTGAACATCAACTGCAAATGGCCTCTCCTCAACTGGAATGTCTTCCAAGCTCCCCATACTCCCCGACTTCCGGCTCAAAGCATCGGCCACTACATTGGCCTTCCCCGGGTGATACAGAATAGTAACTGTCCTAATCCTTAAGTAACCTCCAACCATCTACGCTGCCTACAAATTAACGATCCTTTTAGCTTGAACAGTGCTG